>NC_142931.1:120588627-120703627 GCF_046866305.1 Octopus bimaculoides
ATATATATGTATGTATGTATGTATGTATGTATGTATGTATGTATGTATGTAAGACCTGCCTGAAGATTTCTCTCTGTCCAGCATAGCTCTCCAGGTCAACGGAGCACACAGGCACTTCACCACGACAAGGTACTTGTTGAATTGCCCGTTGACTACACAGTAGTTCTTCTGCCCTTCTTCCACAAGGTGTCCAACAATCACCCTCCTCGCCAAGCAAGCTTGATGGGGTTGCCAGTTTAGTTGCCAACAACCTGACCATGCGACAGGTTGTACTGGCTTACATGTTAACCCAGTACAACTAGACAGGTCAAAGGGTAGGAGACAGAGAAAACCTCAACAACAATAAATCAAAGCGTCGGCAGCAGGGCATGTATTTAGTTATCAGCAGGATCTAACAGATCAGATTCCTGGCTTTGAACTAGCAGGATTTCATGCAGTGGATCTTGAATACAAAACAATGGATGAGACCCTTATATTCCTAGTTAGATGGAAACTGCAGTACCACATGGAGCAGCGCCCTGTGACTCCTATAGTATGCACAACTAAAACCCCTATGGGGCATCCTATGGGACGACCTAGATCAGATCAGATCAGAGATATGTATGTATGTATGTGTGGAGGCGCAATGGCCCAGTGGTTAGGGCAGCGGACTCACGGTTATAGGATCGCGGTTTCGATTCCCAGACAGGGCGTTGTGAGTGTTTATTGAGCGAAAACACCTAAAGCTCCACAAGGCTCCGGCAGGGGATGGTGGTGAACCCTGCTGGACTCCTCCACCACAACTTTCTCTCACTCTTACTTTCTGTTTCTGTTGTACCTGTATTTCAAAGGGTCAGCCTTGTCACACTGTGTCACGCTGAATATCCCCGAGAACTACGTTAAGGGTACACGTGCCTGTGGAGTGCTCAGCCACTTGCACGTTAATTTCACGAGCAGGCTGTTCCGTTGATCGAATCAACTGGAACCATCGAAGTCGTAAGCGATGGCGTGCCAACAACATGTATGTATGTATGTATGTATGTATGTATACAACAGGTATTTTTCAGTTTCTGTCTACTAAATCCACTCACAAAACTTTGGTCAGCTTGGGGCTACAGAAGACACTTGCTCAAAACTTTAAAAACCATGTGGTTGCAAAGTATGCCTTTTAATCACACAGCCATGCTTGCACCTATATTTAGATTTCACTTTTTTTTTTTCTAATAATTCATAAAACTTATAAGTACTTACACATGATCAGTCATGGGTATCAAATAGGAAAATAAAATACTCATTCCATTTTGATTTCTTCTGTTCATTAATAAGCATCATGAGTTCTATCCATTTGGCCAGGCTGAAGAGAAGCAATCTGATCAGTTACTATTAATGTGTTGTGTCTGTGAGTCAGTTCAGTTAGCTGTAAATAATCACAAGGTAAGAAACAACTCATTCAACATTCATTAATGAATCACAAGCTTGTACATTTGTAGAGTTATGTTTTAAAGTTGTTTTTTTTTTCAGCATTTTTATTCTGTGATGTAAATTTTAAGAAAATCATAAGCATCGACCAAGTAAATCTACAGTACACAAGGTACACATATACATGTCTATATACATACATACATGTCTATATACATACATGCATACATACATACATACATACATACATATATATATATGCATGTATGTATCTATCTATCTGTGTGTGTGTGTCTTTGTGTCTGTGTTTGTCTCCCACCACCGTCTGACAACTGGTGTTGGTGTGTTTATGTCCCCATAGCTTAGTGATTTGACAAAAGACTCTGATAAATACTAAGCTTTAAAAAAAAGACCCGGGGGTTGATTTGTTTGACTAAAAACCCATCAAGGCAGCTCCCCAGCATGGCCGGCATCCAGCTGTAGAAACTCTGCCAGATCAGATTGGAGCCTGGTGCAGCCATCTGGTTCACCAGTCCTCAGTCAAATCGTCCAACCCATGCTAGCATGGAAAGTGGATGTTAAACAATGCTGCTGCTGCTGATATATATATATATATATATATATATATATATATATATATATATATATATATATATATATATATATATATATATATATATATATGTGGTGAACTTTCCTGTCATAGGTAACAAATGTGGGTTCAGCAATTTCTTGCTATTTCTTCCTGAACAACTTTCAACTTTCACAGATGATTTGTTTATGGTGATCAAATGTTTGTGCTGTACATTAGCTCACTCCTGCCATCAATTCACATTGCCTACCCATATTTCAATCCACCTCTATCTCATCAATCATTTTTATCACTCTACTGCTCCCCACTTCACATGTTTTATGTATAAGAAGTTGCATTGGACATGCTATATGTTCTTCCATCACTCTTTCTTTTCCAGACTTACCTACTACTAACCCTTCTGTGTACCTCTGTTACTATCAATCCCTCTTGCTTCTCCTCTACTACTATCTCCCCCCTCTCTCTCTATCTCTCTCTTTCTACTAGTATACTCTTACTCTCTACATACACCTATGCTGGTTCTTCTTTGGTCATCGCTCTCTCACTTCTATTCACCTTCATTCTCTGCAACACAGTCTTGAGCTAATAAACACTTCACAAAGTGGTGAGATCTCTTTAAATTTATAAGGTACAAGACAACTTTGCATTCAGTATAACTTGTAAAGAGGTTTGTGAACAAGTAAAATTAATATGCAGTTGTGGGGTCCCCTACGTTTTGTTGAAGATATGACAACTTCTCTCTTGTGCTGGTGCCACAAAAAATAGCACTCGATATACTCTGTGAAATGGTTGATGCTAGGAAGAGTATCTGACCATAGAAACCCAGCAAAAATTAAAACATGCATCCTTTGACCCAGATAGGATAGAAGTAACTCTAAATATGAACTTGCTTGGCTCATAAAGACCCATTCAACCTATGCTAGCATGGAAAGTGGATGTAAGACAATGACAATGACCATAATGATATAAAAATTGTATGTATATACATCATCATCATCATTGTCGTCGTCGTCATCATCATTATTATCATCATTATCATCAATGGTTTGTTTTAACATCCACTTTCCTATGCTTGCACGAGCCAGATGGAATGCACTGAGGTAGATTTTCTGCAGCCAAATGCTCTCCCTGTTGCCAACTCTCATTTCCAAGCAAGGCTATCATTTTCCCATGGCCAGACATTTTCATGGAAGACTGGAAACAATGGACATAGATTGTAGATTGTGATACTTGTTTAAAATTACTGTGTGATGTCAAGCCAAGGAGATACACACACACACACACACATTTCAATTGTCCAGTAGCAAATTTTCCACTCAGATTGACTAGAGAATGTTTAAGTGAGTAAAATCTTATTATAACTTCATTTTTTGCTATTCTAATATAAGATTTTGATTGTGAGCTATCATTCAATTCCACCTTGTATATCAAGGATGACAAAACAATTTCCATTAAATGGATAGTTACTAATATTTCTACAATTACACTTGCTTGACATGTTTTGCATGAGTTGAATAAATAGAGCTGCTGAATTGCAACTTTAAGAAACTTTAATAGAATTTCTATTTTATGCTATGTTTTCTACTAAAATGAAGTGAGACTAACTCATTGGCTATAGATTGAAGTTAAAATTTGGGTTATACCATAGGATTTTCCTATTTCTATTTCTACATTTAAAAGATATTGATCAAGGTACATATACTATCCTATCTGAAAAATCTGCTTTGACTAAATACTTCATTATAGAAAATGTGAACTGTGATGACATACACCTTGTAACATCGGAGGTGATATTTGGTGGATAAGTAGAACCCTTATTGATATAACATAATCACTTAGTGGACTCATGACAAAGGAAAAAAAAAAATTTAGCACCTGAATATAATGTAATGTCAAAAAAGTTGATTTATTTCTGAACATCAACAGTTATATCTTTTTTAAATATGTCTACATTATCATCATCTATATTTCCTAAGAGAAATAATCCATCATCTCAATAAATATCTCTATCCAACATTGGGAGCTTTTTCATGCAATGAATTCGAATCATTTTAACCAATTATTTCATACACTTCTGCCCCATCAAAAGTTCTCATAACTATGTCTTTCCATAGTTTTAAACCTTAGGCTATATTTTCAAAAACCTTTCTAGCATGTACAAGGGTCTTAATATCTGAATTGATAATGGATGTCATGGTATTAGTGAAAGCTAATGCTTAAAGTAGTAGTGGCTTGGTAGAAGAGGGATAAAAATACACATCAACCTGAAAGAATATATGATTCTTTTTATCACTGATGCTATCAAATTCTTCAATAACTGATAAACTATTGTTCCATAAGTGAGTTTCATTATTTCCCTATTCCTAAAGATAATAGAATAATGGACTTCGTTACTACCTATACCTGTTTTTTTTTGCAGAGTTGATTAACCTACACTTAGGGGTAGGCTAGCAAAATTACACTTATGATCCTTAAATGTAGTATATGATGGACAGAGGTGGGAGCAAAGCTTGCATTCTATTATCTATTTAAATTATGGATGCAACCTCCTTGGTTTCTAGATTACTAAATCTGCAAGTGCATGAGATTTTTTTGTCTATATTAGTAATGCTATTAGATAATAGTCTTCTGTAAAAATTTTTTATCTAAACTGTAGAGGCTATCTGTCTTATCAGAATGGACTTACATTCAGGTTGCTCTTTACATGGCTCTGGAATTTGTAATAAAATTTTTTGAATGTAATGTTTCTTGTTAGACTGAAAAAAATCCTTTTGAAATAATTCTAGTCATTAATTTAAAGGTGGACTTCTGTGCATCTTAAATCCATATTTATTATCACTATCTGTATAAAATTTTCCACTATCAAACAAAAATGCTTGCCATCTCATTCTTCTTATGAAGCCTTCTGTTTTCTCAAAAAATTCTTGTTTCCTCCTGCAGAGGACACAAGAATGTTCTTTATTTTAAAATATAATGAATATTATTCCATATTTAGCAGTTTAATTCAGTCATACTACAGAGCTTTACACTAAGAAAGGAATGGTAGCTTTCAGTGTAAACATTTGAATCAAAACGTTCCAATGTAGACAAAGAAGACAAAGAGTGTACTCAAATATTCAGTTTGTATGTGTGTATGCATGTGCCTGTGTGTGTGTGTAGGGAGGGGCATGCACATGCATTGTAAGCATGTTGAATAGTTTATTCTGAGTGAATTTGAGTTTAAGATTTTTCTAAATTTCTAAGTCCTAGAAGAATTTCAATTTCACACACTGAAGGATATTTTACCAATCACAGTATTAATATGTTAGAATATGGTGGATTAACTCACAAGATCTTTCCTTTTGTGTTTTCTTATAAGACAGTGGGATTTAACTGCTACACAAAAGAATACTAAATCTCTATAATAACACTCTATAATCTCTATGATAGTTTTAAGGAAACCATTAAATATCATAAGCACACAGCCTAATAAAAGAAACCAAAGAAGAAAAGCCATGCAGTTTGATGTACCACGTTTAATCAATGTTAGGATTTCAATTGGAAAAATAGTCTTTCTTTATAAAACTGCAATTTCCTCCTGGGTATAAATACAGAAAAAACAAATCTTCCACTCAAATTCACTCAAAATAAACTTAAATTTCATCAAGAAACTATCACCAAATAACAATAAAAATAATGAATAATTCAAATTTCAAAATACAGATAACAATAACACCTCAAAAATACTACTTCTATTTGTCTAGTCAATAGTAATTATCTAGAAAAGTTGTTATATAAACAGCTACTGTCACATATGACATTAATCAGAGCATCATAGATTACATTGGATTGACAGCAAATCAATTTAAGATTGAATATTATCAACATAATTACACTCTTAGAACCTTGTAATAATGATTTGACATTAGCCTAGCAACACATGTCTGGGTTTTGAAAAATAATGATTTAAACTGAAATATTAGTTGGCATATTTTAGACAAAGAAATAACTTATACATAAACTAATTCATTCTGCAGATTATGTATTTTTGAGAAAATCTAAAATTTGAAATATAATACTAAAACATCGAATAAGCATACCAAACTAATTAATCTTCAAGCTTACATATGCAGAAACAGTTTTGGCATTAGGTTAACCACCCATTAACAACTACTTTTCATAATATATGTATATAAGTGATACATCCATAATAGATTTAACATTCTTCCTATAACGGTTTATTTACATAAAATTGGATCAAAATATTTTTTTAAACTATACATTAATTATTGTCAGACATTTAACATGCACACACACACACACGCTCTCTATGACTGTAAACCATCCCATAAGTCAGTAACTAATAATGACTAGCATTTAAACAAAACCTAATTACTGAATTATTATCAATTTTTAAAAAAATAATAAATTATACCTTAATATATGAAGGTGAAACCACAACATCTATGCCACATTACCTGACAGGTCATGTCATGATGACACTTCATATTGTAATGTCTAGATATTAATGTGTGTGTGTGTGTGTGTGTGTGTGTGTGTGTGTGTGTGTGTGTGTGTGTGTGTGTGTGTGTGTGTGTGCTTAAATGAGTATTTATACACAGTCATATGAAGTGTGACATTAACAGTTTTGCATTTAAACCAGCTACATCAAGCACATATATGCTCCCTGCTTTAAATCCAAACCACTAGATTCAGCCACTCACTTCTACCCGACAATGCCATTCTAAAAATAAGGAGTTATTGCATCAACATCTTGAAGCTACAAAAAAGTGCATGATTAATTCAAAACAATGTGTATAAATAAGCATTGCATTCGACAGAATAATCCAAATGCTAAAGGATTAACTTATGGGTCATGACTTTGTGTTTCAGTTCATGCATGGACTCAGGGAAAGGCTATTTTCTTCTTATCTCAAAATATCTACCAGGAAAATAGGTGGTCAGTTTGTTTATCTGTGAAAGTTCACCTGTCTAAATTAAGTAGACACTTTACAAAACCACAAAATTAGACTATGAATTCATTAATAACTACCTGTTTTGCCCAAATGGTTTTACATTTTTTTATCAACTAATCCAGAAACTAATTTTCCTTTGCAATATATACCTACACATAAAGAGATGCCTACACACACTTAGGCATAAAGATGAGGAGAGAAATAAAGATGAGAAAAGAGAGAGAAGGGAACAGTCACCTAGACCAGTAATTCTCAACCAGGTTCCATATGGCCCTCCGGGTTCTATATAAGATTTTGTTATTAAAAATTATGTGCAATAAATTGATTATACTTCTACAATGCACAATATATTTTAACAATGTTTTTTATGCAATTCTTAATACAAAAGTATAATAGAATTTTTAAAAACATTGAATGACTATGAGGATGCACCTGAGAAAATAGGAATCAAAGGGATTCATAGGCAAAAAAAATGGTTGAGGACCACTGATCTAGATATTTCATTCAATTATACTAATTTTTCAGGGACTCAAGAACTGACATTTTTGAACAGTTGTACTTCTTTACAGAAATACAAAGTTGTATGAAGATCTAGATTACAACATTAGCACATTATGCAATCTCTTTGCATAGTGGATAATTGAAAAATCTTTATCCTGTTTTTTTACTCCTTTTCTCTCAATATCCTTCAAACATACTACGGTAAAAAAAAAAGTGAAATGTGAGAATAGGTTAGAATAGGTTAGTGTACTATGAATGAAAGAAATAGCTACCCTTATCAGCACAGATCCATACAATTCTCCCTCTCTTTCAAAAACACAGACACAATAGGCACAGCGTGGCTGTGTGGTAAGTAGGTTGCTTCCCAACCATATGGTTTCGGGTTCATTTTCACTGCATGGCACCTTGGGGATGTGTCTTCTACTATAACCTTGAGTCGACCAAAGCCTTTTCAGTGGATTTGGTAGACGGAAACTGAAAGAAGTCCATTGTACATATATATATATATATATATATATATATGTATATATTTGTGTGTGTGTGTCTGTGCTTGTCCCCCGACCATCACTTGACAACCAATGTCCCTGTAACTTAGCGGTTCAGCAAAAGTGACCAATAGAATAAGTACTAGGCTTACAAAGAATAAGTCTTGGGGTCAATTTGTTCAACTAAAGGTGGTACTCCAGCATGGCTGCAGTCAAATGACTGAAACAAGTAAATGACTGAAATGACTGTAAATAACAATGACAGCTCATATCAAGGAAACAATTTTATATCTCATCTTCTCAAGTCTTGGTCAACTCACAATTAAAATGATCAAACTTGCTACAATGCCAGGGTCACACAATGACTGATGATCTTTTTTATTTTAGCAACCCCCACATGTCTAACACAACAAAAACTGCATTCAAAAGACTATCCTTGTTCATGGTCAGAAAACATTAGCTCAGATCAGATATTGACCATCTATAAAGTTCAGCTCAAACCCACAGTAAAGAACTGCTCATATATCTAGAACAGTGCTACTACTGTGCAAACAAACATCCTCACCAGACCCATAAGAAGGCCATGTGATTTGGTAACAAAGATTCACTTACTTATATATTGGTTTCATATTTTGGCACAAAGCCAGCAGTTTCAGGGGAGAGGGTAAGTTGATCACACTGGCACCAGTGTTCATCTGATATTTAATTTATCAAACCCAAAAGGATGAAAGGCGAAGTAGATCTTGACAGAATTTGAACTCAGAACATAAAGACAGATGAAATGTCACTAAGCATTTTGCTAACAGTTTTGCCAGCTTACTACCTTTCACTCACTTATATATTACAACCTGTCTCCACAGTATTTTATTGCAGCTACACTAGTTTTTACTCTTTTTCTTCTAAGCTTGCTAGCTACATATCTCCACCAGGCCAACCCAACACACCTGTTTCTTCTCTTCTTATTAATCTATACAGTGTCTCACTCCTTCCATCTCTCACATGTCTTGCACTAACTGCTTTTCTCAATCCTTTCTTAAAGAATGTCAGCCTACTGGGATTTTCTGGCAGACACCAACTTGCAGATGATCAGACTAGAAACACCAACTATTTCCATATCTCTTGTTTCAAAGGGTCTATACTGCCTTTTTTATGGTTTAGTACCATAAAAATAATAATATTTGGTACACTTTACAGTTTGGATGGTGCACTTAGTTTTGGAATAGTGATGCATTACAATTTTATACAAGTTTACTAATTCCTAAAATAAAAATAAAATTTAAATAACTCAGTTGTTGAGACTATAATTATTAAGAAAACTAGATTTAAATTCCTTAAAAAGAAAAGAAAAAAAATGACCTGAATTGAATTAGTCAAAGGTCAATACTTTCAGGGTCAGAATACCTAGGTAAAAATTTAGCAATCAAATCTCTATGTCACAGTCTAACAAAAAAGTAGAATGAAACCAAAAAATAAAGTAGAAATAAAAGAAAAATAAAGAGAAAAAAATCTGTATGTGTAAGGATTAAAAGGGGATTTTCAGACTGACTGTGCAGATATAAGTAATAAACATGAAAGTTGATATTGCCAAAGGGTTTATGATGGTAATTACATCAAGTAATTGATAATTACATAGAGCTGGTGACAAAAGAGATGTGGGTTAGACTCCTGCTTGAGCTCTCAATTTTCATTCCATTTCATGTTTACTTTATGTATCTGCAAAGCACTCAGTTTTTTTAGAGGAATGTAAACATATTATTGTCATTGAATCCTAGACTACCCATCACCAAAACAAAATAAAATCTAACATCAATGAAAATAATGGTTAAATAAATAATAACGTAAATAGATATAATGTAACAATAATATGCCCACTGTATATTTGTCTGTCTTTATGTTCTGAGTTCAAATTCCGCCAAGGTTGACTTTGCCTTGCATCCTTTTGGGATCGATAAATTAAGTACCAGTTGCATACTGAAGTTGATCTAATCGACTGGCCTCATTCCCCCAAAATTTCGGGCCTTGTGCCTAGGGTAGAAAAGAATATGCTCTCTGTATTTGTGAGAAGCCATAGTGCCTGAGATAGATACCTATTTAAAATAAGCTTAATTTAAAAGTAATTCAAACTAAATAAAATTATAATACAGGAGTAGGGAACCCCTTGCAAGGGGTAAAATTTCACTAGCTAACAGCATTCCTTAAAACCCAGATGAAAAACAAACAGGAAAAAAAAATTGCTTAAGTCATAAAACCAAAACTCTTACTTAATATAAATTGTATACCTATGGATTTGTAAAATTAAAGATCCATTATCATTCTTAATACAGATCCTCTCCAACAGCTTCTAATGCACTTGCAATTCATCCTTGGTACTAAAAAGATTCCCCCACCTCCCTTCTAGTAGGTGAACAAAAGGACCAGTTGTATGAGGCCCTAGTGCAGGCTACCACTATAAATAGCAACTTTAATGGTTATGTCTGATAATAGCACATTTGGTATTCTTGTATGTATGGAGTTTATAGACCTAGGAACAAGAAGGTGCTTATTTACAGTGTTAAAAGCAAGTTTATTTTGAGAAACATATTATAACATATTTATGAGTTTATTTATCAAAACTTTCCATTGATTATATTGTTTCATTATAGAGTGATTTCCTTCATTATTTTCAATATAAGCATAAACATACTGGGCATGAGTACGATGGCTGTGTGGTAAGAATTTTGCTTTCCAACCACATGGTTCCAGGTTCAGTCCCAGTGTGCAGCACCTTAGGCAACTGTCTTCTACTACAGACCCATGCCTTGTGTGTGGATTTAGTAGATTGATGTATGTGTCTTTGTGTTTGTCCCCTCCACCTCGACCCACCACATTCACCAACACCACCACTTGACAACCAGTGTTGGTTTGTTTAAAGCCCTGTAACTTAGCAGTTCAGTAAGAGAGACCGAAACAGTAAGTACCCTACTTTAAAAAAATAAATACTGAGGTCAAGTTATTTGACTAAAATGAAACCCTTCAAGGCAGTACCCTAGCATGACCAAGATACCAAATGATCAAAAGGATGGATTTTGAATGACGGAAACTAGGCATGTGTAGTTGCTTATCTTATTTTGCTTTCACCAATAAACAAACTCTGACCTTTTGACTATTTGGGATATTTATATTTGTAACAAAAGAAAAGAAGAAAAGCATTCAATAAGGAAATTTAAAGAACAGAAATATTCAATAAATACCCTATTTGTGTATTTTGCATATGTTTTTAATATTGTGTCCCTGCAATGCATTTAGAATTTTTTTGAAGCAAATATGTTCTAATATGTTTCTGAAATAAAACTCCTCTTTAAACTATAAATAAAAGTCTTTTAATACAGTTTTTTTTTTTTTTTCCTAAACTACTTCAAAATTCTTTTGACATTATGGCATTTTGTATTCTGAGTATTTGGTCCTTCAAGCATTTGATATTCTAATTCATGGTCATTTGAAATTTGGTCTTCTCTCATTCAACCTTTGTGTTTTCAGGCTTCTGACCAGCACCCCTGTTTTTCAGGTTATTTCATCAGATCACAGGAAATAAATTAATGATTTATTTCATTGAGTTGCAGTTGAACAAAATCAGTGACTCGATTACAGTTAGTTTAATGAAAATTATAACATCAAAAAATAATCCATACTACTATAGCTATAGGGCCTGAAATTCTGCAGGGAGAGGGTTAGTCAACTACATTAACCTCAGTGCTCAAATAATCTTGTCACATTCTGTGTCATGTTGAGTCTCCCTGTGAACTACATTAAGGGTATGTGTGTCCTTGAAGTGCTCAGTCACTTGCATGTTAATTTCCTGAGCAGGCTGTTCTATTGATCAGACCAACTGGAACCTTCGTCGTTGTAACTGACAGGGTGCCATACCCAAATTTAAAATTATTACATATACATACGTATATACACATGTACATGTGAGTGAGTGTGTATCAGTCTCTCTGTCTATCTTACCAACTAACATTCTCCAGATCGCTTGTCTCTGTACATTCATAGTACAGAAGGATTTAACATGAAAGGAATTAAAACAGATTTCCTTTCTGTATGAACATGAATGAAAATTCTTCCTTTGACACTCCTGCCAATTTCCTAAACAAAAAAAAATAAATAGATAAAATAAAGTAAAAAGAAAGAAAAAGAAAAAAATCCTGGGAACTCCTTTAAAATTTCGTCATTGTAGGTCATCTCAGAAGTTTGTGATCCTTAATGTAACAATTCAATTCCACTTTTGATTTATCTACTTTAGATTTATCAGCATTTTAAATTTCTTCCTCTTTTCATTTCACTTGATTATAGTTGTTGTTGTTGTTATCATTATTGAAGGCAGAAAGCTGGCAGAATTGTTACTGTACTGAACAAAATGCTTAGCAGCATTTGTTCTGGCTTTTCATTCTGAGTTCAAATACTGCCAAGGTCTACTTTGCCTTTCATCCTTTCAGAGTCAATAAAATGTGTATCAGCTAAGTACTGCAGTGAATGATATTGAGTGACCTGCTTCTCCTAAAATTTCTGGTCTTGTGCCAAAAATTTGAAACCATCATCATCATTATTATTAAGACAGAATTGTTAGCCCACCGGCTGAAATGCTTAGCGGTATTTTGTCTGTCGCTATGTTCTGAGTTCAAATTCTGCTGGGGTTGACTTTGGCTTTCATCCTTTCGGGGTTGATGAAATAAGTACCAGTTATGCACTGGGGTTGGTGTAATCGACTTAATCCTTTCCCCAAAATTTGAGGCCTTGTGCTTCCAGTAGAAAGGATTATTATTAAGGCAGAATCATTAGCACGTCGAGCGAAATGCTTAGTGGTAGTTCATCTGTTTTTATGCTCTGAGCTCAAATTTCACCAGGGTCGACTTTGCCTTTCATCCTTTTAGGGTCAATAAAATAAGTAGCAGTTGAGTAATGGGGCTGATGTAATTGACTATACCCCTCCCCCAAATTTCAGGCCTTGTGCCTATAGTAGAAAGAATAATTATAATTATTATTATTGGCCGTTGCCAGTACCGCCTGACTGGCCCTCGTGCCGGTGGCACGTAAAAGCACCCACTATGCTCTCGGAGTGGTTGTCGTTAGGAAGGGCATCCAGCTGTAGAAACTCTGCCAAATCAGATTGGAGCTAGGTGTAGCCATCTGGTTCACCAGTCCTCAGTCAAATCGTCCAACCCATGCTAGCATGGAAAGCGGACATTAAACGATAATAATGATGATGATGATGATGATGATGATTAAAGGCAGTAAGGTGGCAGAATTGATAGCACACTGCACAAACTGCTTAGCAACATTTCATCTGTCTTTATGATCTGGGTTCCACTGAGGTCAACTTTGCCTTTCATCCCTTCAGGGTAGATAAAATAAGTACCAGTTGGGCACTGGGCAGGGGTCGATGTAAATGATTAATAATTTAATAAATTCTCAAAGACAAAATGATAGATAGCATATATATCATATTACTGTTAAGATGATGATGATGATGACATTGACAAAAATGATGATTGTGATGGTGATAAAGCAACTGGTGGTGATGATAATGACGATGATGGTGATGATGATGATGATGATGATGATGATGATGATGATGATGATCGTGGCACTTGTGGTGGTGAATGCTGATAGTGATGATGGCAGTATTGGTAGCTATGACTGTAATGATAGTGGTAGTGAGTGGCAGTAGAAATAGTAGTAGTAGCAGCAGCAGCAGTAGTGGTAATGGTGGTGGTAGTGGTAATGGTGCTGGTGGAAGTGCAGGTATTAATTATAGCAGTATTAGAAGCTATGACTGTAATAATGGTTTTGATGGTGATGGTGGTGGTAGTGGTGGTAGTGGTGGTTGTTGTTGTGGTGATAGTTCTGCTATGGTGATGGTGGTGGTAGATATGGTAATGGTTGTAGTGTTGGTGATTGTTGCAGTGGTACTGGTGGTTGTGGTCACTATAATGATGGTTGTGGTATTGGTGATGATGGTGGGGGTGTTGGTGATGGGCGTTGTCGTCTTTGTTGCATTGTTGGTGGTGGTGGTTGTTATGGTGGTGGTTGTTATGGTGGTGGTTGTTATGGTGGTGGTGATGTTAATGGTTGTGACTGTGGTGGTTGTGGTGTTGGTGATGGTTGTTGTGGTGGTGGTGTTAGTGGTTGTGGTAGTGGTGTGGTTGTTGTTGGTGATAGTGGTGATGATGGTGTTAAGTTAAAGAATCAAAGAAATTTCTGTATTTTCTTTTGTAGAATAATATCTAAGACTGACTCAAAAATATACAAGCTCTTATTTCTTCATTTTACAAAATCAAACATTTATTTTCCTACACAGTTTTTAAATTTAAATGTCTTATGACTGGTCAGTGGAGGCGCAATGGCCCAGTGGTTAGGGCAGCGGACTCGCGGTCATAGGATCGCAGTTTCGATTCCCAAACCGGGCGTTGTGAGTGTCTATTGAGCGAAAACACCTAAAGCTCCACGAGGCTCCGGCAGGGGATAGTGGCGAACCCTGCTGTACTCTTTCACCACAACTTGCTCTCACTCTTACTTCCTGTTTCAGTTGTGCCTATAATTCAAAGGGTCAGCCTTGTCACACTCTGTGTCACGCTGAATATCCCCGAGAACTACGTTAAGGGTACACGTGTCTGTGGAGTGCTCGGCCACTTGCATGTTAATTTCACGAGCAGGCTGTTCCGTTGATCGGATCAACTGGAACCCTCGACGTCGTAAGTGACGGAGTGCCAACAACAACAACAACAACAACATGACTGGTCAGTTATGATTAATTTTTCTTTCTTTTATTGTTTCTTTTTGCTTTGATTTTTCAGTTGATTACATTCAAAGACAAGAGCCGTTATGAAACATACATATATGTGTGCATGCATGTGTGTGTGTATGCATGTGTGTGTGTGTGTGTGCGCATGTGTATGTGTGTATGTGCATAAGTGTGTGTATACCTGTGTCTGTGTCTAACTGAATGTCATGCACAAGTGAAACTGAACTGGGTGCATCTGAAGGAAAGAAAAGAAGAATGAAACAGAGACAGAAAGAGAGAGAGAGGAGAATAAGAGAGACACACACACACACACACACATCATACAAGATGTTGAGTCACTGGCTCAGTAACGTATTTATGACTTCAGTTAGTACGAAAACATTGGTTGCTTGTTTGCTTGCTTTCTTGGAAAATGTCTGACCCTGTGGAAGAAAGAGGTCTACCTACACCTTTAAACAATTAGATATTGATTTCTCTTAATTGAGCAGCACAAGACTTATTTTAGTGAAGGATGGGATCTGTGCAATTAATTGATTCACTAAAATATGTATTACTAATAATATTGATTTATTACATAAGCATATGAGGATTAGTATAGTTGCACCCCCCCCCCCCCCCCTGTACACAAATGCTACTTAATTCATTGAATTCAGAAGAATGAAAAATATAAAGCACTTGCTGTTTCTCTGTTCACACAATTCTTTTATGCTATGCATAACAAATGAATATATATATATATATATATATATATATATATATATATATATATATATACATGATGGACTCTCCCATCGCATATGACATATGAGCTTTTTGTCAAACGGCCTGAACAAATGATATGTTTATAGTGATCAAATGTTTGGGCTGTACATTGCTCACCCTCTCCATCAAAATCGATGTTGTCTGAACAGGTGCACAGTGTATCACGTGTCTGGTGCTGAAGCGATAACAAAGCAATGTGAGATGAAGTGTTTCGTTCAAGAACACAACACATCACCTAGTCTAGGAATTGAAATCACAATCTTGCGATTGTGAGTGCAACATCCTAACCACTAGACCATGTGCTCACACGTGTATGTATATATATATATATATATATATATATATATATATATATATATATATATATATATATATATATATATATATATATATATATATATATATATATATATATATATATATATATATATATATATATATATATATATATATATATATATATATATATATATATAGTTTTAGGGAAAATAACCAATTTTCAAGAACTCATCGATGAAAATCCACTATCTATAAGGCTCAATTTAATTTTAATTTTTTATAAATTGATTTTAATTGAGTTTTTTACCTGTAATTTTGGATTTTGTCCCTAATATTATTATTATATATATATATATATATATATATATATATATATATGGGTGGGTGGGTGTGTATGTGTGTGTGTGTACGCTTTATAAAAAAGCAGCAGAAATATCACAAAAATTGTTACTCAAAGTTTCACATTCCTGCTTGTTGGACAGTTTTGTTTATATGTATACAGCTATGTACATGCGTCTTCAGTGATAATGGGCTAAACTGAAATGTAACTAATCTGCACATCCTCTGAAAACTCACGGATGGTCATTCGACGATTTCCCCTCACAGCTGCATGCACATCTGTGTTGTTTTTCTCAGTTCTGTTGCTTGTGGTTCTCCCAGAACGTTTGTCAATATTGACATTTTTTCAGTCATCTTGGAAATGTCTGAACCACTCGTACACATGGATGCGGCTCATATACTCCTCTCCATACACTTTCTGTAACTTTGCATAGGCCTCTAAGCAGGTATCGCCATGACAACTTTCTCTGTCATGGTAAATGCAATGATCACACACGACACACCTTCCTTCTAAGCACTGCTGTAAACAGTGGAAGTGAGCTAGAATGTTAAAACTTAGTGCACATGCACAGCGGCTTCACTCTGCGTGCTTTAGCTTCATTACTATGACAACAGTTCGGATACTTATTGATCAGACCTCATATAAATATATATATATACATATACATACATAGACAGATACAGAAATACATGCACATATATACATATATATATATATATATATATATATATATATATATATATATATATATATATACACATACACACACACATACATATATGACAAGCTTCTTTCAATTTCCATCTAGATCTACTCACAAAAAGAATGTGTTTATGCATGTATTGTTGTTGTTATTGTTGTTGTTACTTATATCTTTTAGCAGTGAAGGTTTGAGTTACTAGAACTGCTTTTTATCAAAAAGTCGTAATTATTTTTGTTTTTTGTAATTTTTACATTCTGCTGTATAATCAAATTTGTTATCTTTTTTTTTTTTTGTTGACAATCAACAAAAACATTTGAATCCATATAAATTTTTAGAGAAGTGTTTCTACATGATGTAGCAATTTTGTTAATTCATGACTGGAAGAATTGTTTTCTTGACAAATTGGTCTTTTTTTTTTTTATTATCTCCATTTGGAGAAAAATAATTCAAACAATTAAATACCTACCTTTTAAGTCCCATCATAAAAATACTTTTTTTTCACATAATTTTACAGGATCAAATCCATGATAATGGGAGAAGAATATCGACCATAACTGTCTTAAGCCCAATATGTATTATAATACAGCAGAGTGAACCCTTGCTTGTTGTTGATAGAAATAGCAACAGGATACCTACTGAAAATGTGATGCACCCAAAAATATGTAAGAAACAAGATGAAGAACAAAGAATAAACAACTGGAAAATGAAAACAATGCATGAGCAACACCTCAGAGAAATCAAAGAGAAAGACAAGAGCAACACCTGGAACTTGCTAAGGAAAAGTGATCTGAAAGGATGCACCAAGGCATTGATATGCAACACTCAAGAACACGCTCTGACAACTAATTATATCAAGTTCCAAACAGATAAGAGCAATGACTCCCCCCTTTGTAGGATGTGTGGCAGCAAAAATAAAACACTATTACACGTGTGTGACTGTAGTATGTTGGCTGAAAAGCTTACAAAAAGAAGAACGAAAATGTGGCTAAGTTTGTTCACTGGATTCTGTGAAAATATAGTCTTGGAAGAACATGGAAATGGTACAAACATACACCAGAAGGCATCACTGGGAATAATGAATATAAGACCTTGTGGGATTTTACAATCCAATGTGACTCTCCAATTGATGCTCAGAGGACAGTCATTGTTGTAGCAGAAAAAGGAAAAAGGAAACTAAGTCCAAAGATATTGCCATACCTGGAGATGCATGCATAGGTGACAAAGAGCTGGAAAAGGTGGGAAAATACAAGTTACTAAAAGATGAAAATGCACAAATATGGGGATTGCAGAGAGTAACTGTCATCCTAGTAACTGTAGGAGTACTCGGAGCTCAGGTAATGAAGGTCACGGAGAGGGTCATAGCCCAACTAATTAGGGAGAGAGTCAGTCTAGACAAGATACGGTTTGGGTCCGTGCCAGGGAAAAGCACCAGTAATGCTATATTTCTGGTAAGACAGCTGCAGCAGAAATACCTAGCCAAAGATAAACCTCTGTACCTGGCTTTCATTGACATGGAGAAAGCCTTTGACAGGGTCCCCCAATCCCTTATTTAGTGGTCAATGAGGAAACTAGGGATAGATGAATGGTTAGTGAGAGCTGTGCGAGCCATGTACAGGGACGCTGTCAGTAAGGTGAGGGTTGGCAACGAGTACAGTGAAGAATTCCGGGTAGAGGTAGGGGTCCACCAAGGTTCAGTCCTCAGCCCCCTCCTATTTATCATAGTCTGTCAGGCAATAACAGGAATTCAAGACTGGATGCCCCTGGGAGCTCCTCTATGCTTAGTCAAGGTGCCAAGCAGTAGGACTGAACCCAGAACTATGTGTTTAAGAAGCAAACTTCTTACCACACAGCCATGCCTACACCTACAGTTCTTGATATTACCATAAGAGAGACAAAAACCTTTAAATTGTTGCTTGATATTCTAGAAGCAGCAGCTAAATAACTCTCAAATTACACCCTGCAGTCTAAAGGAAATGACTCATTAGATAATATAGTAGCAAACCAATATATCGCTAAATGAATAGGATAGTCACACCTGGAGTTATACATGAGATATATGTCAAGAAAAGAAAGGCTTTATTATATTTTTTTCATCAAAAGACATTGACTTTTTAACAATTTTAGAATTTACAAATCTATTTCATTTTTTGTTGTGTCTTGGGAGGCGTCATTATGCCAATAAAATTAACACACACACAGGTTCAATTCTGATCCTTTCCTGCTATAATAGTTGGTTAAACAATCAATTAGTTGTTTGTTAGTCAATGTTCTTTTGTCGTAATTTGCAACCTTTTCAGTGTCACAAATGCAGAACAGACCTTAGAGCAAGAGGGGAAGTCACCGAAAAAGTTATGAACAGGGACAAAAGAATTTTGACTAACAAACAACTGATTGATTGTTTAACCTACACATTAAACAAACAATTGATTAGTTAATTGGTTAGATATTTAGCCAATTGGCTAACAATAAAAAAATGGAATTAAACCTGTGCATGGTGTTAATAATATTGGCAGAATGATTCTTCCCAGACATGACAAAATTTGTTTCAACAAATGAATTTACATCAAGAATCTTGCAAACCAGAGACAAAAATGAAGTAGAATAAGCTCTAGCCGAGCTAGCAAGACACTGAAACACAATGTGTTCTACCGTCTAATTGAACCGGTGTGTGTGTTAATAATATTGGCATAATGACTCACCCAAGACACATGAATTCACATCAAGAATCTTGCAAACCAAATACAAAAATGAAGTATTTTATTTTTATTTCATCAAAAAACATTTTTGTTTTCAAACTAATCATTTACATCATTTCAAAAATCAAAATGTCCACATTACAAAATTTCTCATTTTTTCTCTCTTAAGTTTTTACAAATTATTGCCATGATATCTAGAAAATGTTCATGGAATCAACATTTAGATGTACAATTCTTTGATGTATAGATAACTCTTCCTACTATAGGCACAAGGACGGTAATTTTCAGGGAAGGGGGGCTAGTTAAGTACATCAATCCCAGTGCTCAGCTGGTACTTATTTTATCAACCCTGAAAGCATGAAAGCATAGTCAACCTCGGTGGAATTCAAAATCAGGATATAAAGCCAGAAGGTACATGGCTCAGTGGTTAGAGTGTCAGGCTCACAATCATGAGGTAGTGAGTTCAATTCCTGGATCGGGCAATGTTGTGTCCTTGAGCAAGACACTTTATTTCACATTGCTCCAGTTCACTCAGCTGTAGAAATGAGTTGCAATGTCACTGGTGCCAAGCTATATCGGCCTTTGCCTTTCCCTTGGATAACATCAGTGGCATGGAGAGGGGAGGCTGGTATGCATGGGTGAATGCTGGTCTTTCAAAAACAACCTTGCCCAGACTTGTGCCTTGAAGGGTAACTTTCTACGTGCAATCCCATGGTCATTCATGATTGAAGGGGTTCTTTACCATTTCAAAGCCAGAAGAAATGCTGCTGAGCATTTTTGTCCAGCATACTAATGATTCTACCAGCTCACTGCCTTTTTGTTTCTACTGTAGGCACAAGGCCTGAAATTTGGAGGGAAGCACTAGGTGATTACCTTGACCCCAGTGCTTGACTGGTAATTATTTTATCAACCCCAAGAGTCAATCTCAATGAACTCAGAATGTAAAGCTAGAAGAAATGCCACTAAGCAGTTTTTTCTTGCCAATTTGCCACTTTTTTCTTAGATATATTGATAACAGTATAAACACAATAACGAAGTGATCCTGGACAAACTGTATTAAAAAAAAAAAATGATACCAGGAGAATAACTGGGAATTGAATTCAATTTTTCTTCCTAACCGAACCCCTCACTACCCCCCCCCCCCCAAAAAAAAAACATGGAGTGAAAATTCTAATTACTAAAACTGAGATATTTTTATGAATTGAAATGGCAGTTAATTAAGGCATCCAAAAGATTTTGAAAACTAACTGAATATTGAACTTAACCCTTTTGATACCAACTCACCTGAGACCACCTCTAGTTCTATAATAAAAACTTTCAGTTTTAGTTTTAAAGTGGTTGAAATTAAAACAATCTGTTAAAATTTCAGGTTAATTTATATTCCAAACACCAGCTTAATAATAAAGACTTTACAAAAGACTTCATTATTTTCAAAATTAATTAAAACCAAAGTAGTATATCTCAACAAGAATATCGTAATCAAAGGTTTAAATGGAATACATTTCCAAAAAACAGATATTCAATTTTGTATTGATAATAACTACTTTTTTAAATCAAATTTAAAATTACGAATTCCCATTATCAATTTTAAATTTAAGGTAATTGGAAATACAACAATGAATAATAAAATATATCTGAGAACTTTGAAAATCCTGAGGAACACATTTTGAGAGAGGGTATTTAACTCTTTTACTGCAGAAAGCAAATTTATCCATTCAAAATTTCACAACTCTTATCTGTTGGAAGCAGTCTTATAATACACAAATCTATCTTTTGTCGAGAAATGTCATGTTTGAAATCATTTCCTATTGAGATAAAGTTGCAGAAAATACCAGTTCTATGTTTAGATATTTAGCATCAATAGTGGAATAAACCATGAAATTTGATTTTGCAGTGAAATGGTTAATAAAACAGAGATGATTGTGAGCTCAGAAAATGGACATCTTTGATTTAGTCAGGAACACATTGTTTTTCTTTCTTTTTTTTTTCCTTTTCTTAATTGAGAGGATATTCTAGGTGCAGGGTTGGATGTGTGGTTAAGAAATTCACTTTGCAAACATGTAGTTTTGGGTTCAATCCCATTGGACTTTGGGCAAGTGACCTTTAACTATAGTTTCAGGTTGACCAATGCCTTATGAGTGAATTTGGTATGGAAACTGTGGAAGCCCTTCCCATGTGTGTGTGTGCGTGCATGTATGTCTTAGTGTTTATCCTTCCCCCACCATAAACCCAAGACCACATGGTTTGGAAGCAAGTTCCTTAACCATACATCCATGCCTGCACCTAAATTATCTCATAATATTTTTAAACATGTTTCTCAACGTTTCTTAAATCTAATCAACTAATGTATTTAGTTACCAGCTGATCGCAGTTTCTTTGCTTTCTCCATAAAAGAGACAACTCTGTGAATATCTAAGTCATTTTTCCAGTGTCCAGCATCTTTGAAATGGGATCCAACTATTATAGCATTTGCTTCGACAAAATTCACTAAGTTTTCACATGTGACGCCAGAACCAACAAGAACTGGTATATTCACAGCTTTCTTCACAGCTAAAAACAGAAAGCAAAAAAAGAAACATTGAAAATGTAAAGGAGTAAATCTACATGTATGCACAAGTGTACATGCACACACACACACACACACACACACGAACACTCATACACACACACACATCATAATCGCCGTCATCGTCATCGTAATCATCATTTCCATCATCATAGCTATTGTCATCACCATCATTTAATGCGCAGTTTTCCATGCTTTCACAGGTGAGATGGAATTTGTTGAGGCAGATTATTCTATGGCCAGATGCTCTTTCTGTCATCAACACTTACCTGTTTCCAAGCAAGGAAATTTACCTGTTTCCCACATGGCCAGACATGTTTTTCTTGGGAGACTGGAATTGGACCATATTGCTTGGGATGAAGTGCTGAAGAACAACTTCAGGATGTTGAACCTTTCAGGCAAGATGACAAAGAACTGAGATGATTGGTGCCTTGCTGTAGTCAAGAAGACCCGTACTCCACAGTAAAAGTGTTAAGACTGGTTGCTCCAAAGGTGAGAATTAACCTGAAAGAGTCCTCTGCCAATACCACATAAAAAGCACTCATGACAGTGTTATGTAAAAGCACTCGAGTAATGCCACATAAAAGTGCCCATGTGGTGCCACATAAAAGCACCCATGCAGTGCCACATAAAAGCACCCAGCACACTCTGTATAGTGATTGGCATTAGGAAGGGTATCCAGCTGTAGAGACTATGCCAAATCAGACTGGAGTCTGGTACAGCTTCCTAGTTTGCCAGGTCTGGTCAAACTGTCTAAACCATGCAAGCATGGACAACGGATGTTAAATGATGAGGATGATGATTACTTGTATGACAGTGATGCTGACTTACAACCATTATAGGACATCTAGAAAGGGTACGTACAAACACATATTCATTTATATGCCGAGCAAAATCACAGTTGTGACAGATACCAGTGTCACACAAATGGTATCTGTGCCAGTGACACATAAAAGCACCCATTACACTCTCGGAGTGGTTGGCATTAGAAAGGGCATCCAACCATAGAAAACCATGCCAAATCAGATTGGAGCCTGTCGCAGCCTTCCAGCGTTCCACTGAGTGGATCAACTAGAACACTTATCATAACCGATGGAGTACTCAGCTATATGGGGGGGGGGGTCTGCACATTTGTGCACACACATGTGCGCATGTGTGTGTGCATGTGGCTATGTATCAAACACTTACCCGACATGTCATATGGTAAAACTGAACGTGAGATCATGTAGTTAAAAAAATGTATATTATGAAACATTTTTATTGTGACAAAAGCATGCAATGTGAATGTATAATAAGTGCAATTATTAACTAATGTATTATTTTAGGTAATTAGCTTTTGTGTGCACATTAGTTTCTTGTGTAAACAAACTCAGAAGGATTATTACTTATAGGATATTATATCTTAAAATTAACAATATAATTTAATATGCACATATATACACCCATGATTGTACACATACAGACATATAATGAGTGTGCAGAAAGTTTGTGCCATAATAATTTCCTTCATAATTTTGATAGTAATTCTCAAAAATGCTTTATGTAGCCAGCCCACTTATGCGAACCTTTCCTCCATTGGACACTAAACTCCGCTTGCGAAGACCTGTTGAGAAAAGTGAAATCGAAATTGAACTAAATTCGACGACTGGCCCCCATGCCAACGTCTCCTCCATTGGACACTAAACACTGCTTGCGAAGACCTGTTGGGGCAAGCAAAAGCAAAATCGTGATGGCACCACCGTTTGAGCGTGATCGTTACCAGCATTGCCCTCTTGGCACGTGAAAAGACATTCGAGCGAGATCGTTGCCAGTGCCGCTGGACTGGCTCCTGTGCAGGTGGCACGTAAAATACACCATTTTGAGCATGGCCATTGCCAGTACCACCTGACTGGCCTTCGTGCTGGTGGCACGTAAAAGCACCCACTACACTCTCAGAGTGGTTGGCGTTAGGAAGGGCATCCAGCTGTAGAAACTCTGCCAAATCAGATTGGAGCCTGGTGTCGCCTCCTGGTCCACCAGTCCTCAGTCAAATCGTCCAACCCATGCTAGCATGGAAAGCGGACGTTAAACGACGACAATGATGATGATGATGATTCATATATGCATATATATAGGTGTGTGTGTGTGTGTGTGTTACTGTCTCCTTGCACCTTGACATCTTGTGATAGTTGTGAGTGTCACCAGCATGCAACTGGTCTTCTTCATTTCTAATCACCTGACACATGTGAGGTCATGGGGAAATATTACCTCATGTAGAAACAGGTGAGGGTTGGCAACAGGAAGGGCACCTGACTATAAAAAAAATCAAATCTGCCTCAACAAATTTGTCTGACCCATGCAAGCATAGAAAAGTGGATGTTGATGATGATAATGATGATGATATGTGATATGTGTGTGTGTTTGTGTAAGATGCATGTGTTCGCATGCACACACACACCTCCAAAGAAATATGCAAATTTGCTGACCAATCTATAACCAGCAATCATGAAACAGGTTTAAATGGAAATTACATATGTAGATAGGCATGTGTCTGTATATATATATGTACATTTTTGTTTATATACATATTTGTGCACACACACACACATACACACACACACAATGTATTCTATATATGAGAGTAAAAAAAAAGGGAGAGAGGGTAGAAGTTGGAAAGAGATAGATAGATAGATAGATAGATTTCTTTATTAGCCACACAGGGCTCAACACAGAGGGGACAAAATACAAATGTAGAGTTTTTCTTTTCGAGGGGGTCGAAAACAAAGCAGAAAAAAAACAAAAGTGGGGACAACGATGAAAAAAAACATCGCAAAACGTTTGGGGTATTTACAAAAAATACGAAATAATACAAAAAATTCCCAATAAATGGGGAGGTTATCCGTGGAAAGAAAAACCTACGAAAAGACCACGGTAACCTCGGTCTTTAGCGTCACAGTTTGTTAAATAAAATTTCTTTTATTTAAGCAAGAAACGTGAGTAACTCTCTGTTTACAAAATTTTAAAACGTTTTATAGAATCATGGTCAAGGTGGCTTCGTCATTTATACGTGCCATTCTTGCTACATGTATCCATCTTTTTTCGAAACATTTGCTAGACAACACTTGCCTCTCTACTCTCACCTTCCTTTTCAAGTGATACTTGAAAAAGTTGATGAGAGATTGACCAGAGAGGAAAGTATTTGTCTCTAATCCTTTCAGACGCGTCCACCAGATGCATTCTTTGGCCATAGCCACAAGTACGATAAATACAGCTCTTCCTTCCCGTTTAAAGGAAGGAGGCGTGACAATATTTAGATAGATAGATAGATAGATAGATAGATAGATAGATAGATAGATAGAGAGAGAGAGAGAGAGAGAGAGAGAGAGAGAGAGAGAAAGAGAGAGAGAGTGTGTGTGTGTGTAAGTGAGGGAGCACATGTAACAAGAGACCCTATGAAACAAGAATCTCTATAACAAAATGTACAGATATACATTACAAGAGCTTCATTAACCAATTACTTGTATTTGTACAACTGTAGATGTTTGGATATTTGTAAATAGATACATCAAAATTCTTACACAGTATATTATCTCACAGATGGTTCTCACACAGTAGAGAAAAGATTTGTGGTTTAATGCTATGACAACCTATTCCAGTTTTAAATTCCAAAGGGATGTGAAATGACTTGAAAAAAAAATATTCTATGGGGAAAAGTTGTTATCATCATTTATTTTGTACACAGACAGTTCTCAAAAGAACTTCTTCAGGTACTTCAGTATTAAAGACTGATATGTCTAGTGAATGCAGAAGAGATATCAAATTTCAGTTCCTAAAGTATTCTTGGTACCTTTTCTATAGGTTTAAAAAAAAATTTTTTTTAAATTCAATTTCCTGAAAAGTATCTAAAAAGATTATAACTGCAAAATGTATCTATGTGCTAAAACACAAAACAAAACAAACTCGAGGATAATAAGTAAATAAATAAATAAATATTTAAATGACTATTCTCTTCCCTCATTTTTATCATCCAAAACACTATTTCCCTAGCTTGCTTAGTCACTTTACTGTCTTTTCTAACAACCGCCCTGCCCACTTCATCACCCACACACCCACCAATGATATTTCAGGACTTACTCATTCACTATTTGTAACAATAGTGCATAGTTTAGTTACAACTTTAAGGAGGGAATGCACTGATCTGAAACATAAGTGTGTTGAGAAATTTGAGTAGGATTCTTGACTGTTTGAACAGTGAAACAAATAAATGTTCACTGAATTATACATACATTTTTATTTAACAGCCTAGTTCAGGTAACTTTCTCACTTCGTGGCTATTTTTTTTTTTTTTTCAATCTGGTAAGCTCTCCACCCACACAAGTATGTGCACATGCTTAGAAGCCACACAGCAACTCAATAGAGTCTGAAAACATTTGATATTTATCATTCCAACTTCAATGTTTGATCAAGCAAAACTTGATAGGGACTCACCACCCACAAATATAAATTTCTAACCTATTTTTTGGAGAAGGAAAAAGAAAAATTTAAAAAAAGGAATGTAATATGCCAGTTAACAAATTAAATATAAGCTGCATCCTGCTTTTTTTCTACTTAGTTTGGATTACAAATTATTGTTGCTGCTGTTGTTATTATTACTGAGTGAGAGAGCAGTGAATGCTGTCAAAGTGACACTGGGGTAAAATATACAAAGCCCAGTATACCTATCATGACTACCCATCTGATAAGGGTACACCAGGCACATGCATCACAACCATATGTGCACGACATGGTGATCTCATATCAACATAAATAGCACATGACCTTGCAGGTGGGGCCCAGTTAGAATTTTCTTCAGGTAGCCCACCCTGCTCAAAAGGTCCCTGAATAAGGGTTGTTTAAGGATGTTGAACGAAACACCCATGTTTCCAAAGGTAAATTATCCAAATCCGAAAGAATTCCTCTCAACACATGGCTATGATGCTCACCCACTACTTCTGCTCATGATCAGAGATGCACATATCGTCAGCCACTAAGGGACATGCTCAGCTAGTTAAGGTCAAACAACTGACAAGCAAATCTGTGGTATTGAGCAGAATATTTGCTGTAGCCCATCTGTTATACCAAGACAAAACAATGCACATGATAACACTTCCAATCAGTTAAGAGAGAAGCCATGAAAGCCATTGCCTGGTACTGCATCAGGGTATTTATTGTTGTTGTTATTATTATTATTATTAAGATAGCAAGTTGGCAGAATCGTTAGCACACTTCATGTCCTGAGTTCAAATTCTGCCAAGATCAACTTTGCCTTTCATCCTTTCAGAGTTGATAAATAAAGTACCAGTGTTTCACTGGCGCTGACATAATTTACTAGTTCCCCTCCCCCAAATTTCAGGCCTTGTGCCTATACTAGAAAGGATTATTATCATTTATAAAGGTTGTGAGCTGGTAGAATCGTTAGCACACCAGGCAAAATTCTTAGTGGCATTTCATCCACCTTCCCATTCTGAGTTCAATTTCCATTGAGGTCAGACTAAATTGGAGTGTCTTTCACTCTTCCTGTGAAATGGAAGTGTTTTATTGGTCAGATGTTGCCATCTGTACTAGTGACCCTTGAGAGGTGGGTTTGACATGCTGTGGCTGCTGATGCAGAGTGTTAGACCGAAGTTGTACCACTCACATAAATTCCTGGATAGTGTACAAATGTGATCTCCCAGGTATGGCATGCAATTCCATCGTTCATTTCTTTGATAAGTCAAGACTCAAGAAAAGACCAAGATTGGGTGCTTGACATCTGGAAGGTCACCATCCTTTACCAATCAAGACATACAGTCACTGGAAGTCTCACTTCAACAATATACTAAAGGGCCGGCAGGGTGTAAGAATATGATGTCATCGTTGTCATCATCATCATCATTTAATGTCCACTTTCCATGCTGGCATAGGCTGAACAGTTTGACCGGAGCTGGCAAGGCCAGGAGCTGCACCAAGTTCCATAGTCTGTTTTGGCTAGGTTTCTACAATTGGACGCCCTTAAGGAAACTTTAGGTGTCAACAAGGATGAACTTGCTGGAGACTCTTCAGGAGAACATTTAGGTCAGGTATACTATGGATAACTTTCAGAAATCCTTCCTAAATCGGTAGAGCTGCAGGGCTGCTCAAGATGCACACGGAGCAACAAAACCATACTACATGTATCCATGTGACGTCTGAGTTATGTTGGACAGCTGTTGTCACATGGAAAATGAATCCAGCGATCAGCCAATTAAATAAAGTAAAAGTACAGCAGGACAGGGGTGAGGGATGGGGGATGTTATCAACTAACCCCTCCCCTTGAAATGCTAGCTTTCTGCCTAAATTAGCAACAGTTATTGTAGTTGTTGTTATCATAATTAATTTCTTTCTTTCCTTACATCATCCATTTTTCTTTCTTTGAAATCCATTCTCCATGCTAGCAATGGTTGGATGGTTCTACAAAATTTTGTTACTTTTAACTCAAGCCTTATCATTAGTCACTCTTTTATTCTTTTTTTTTTTTTTTAATCACTAAGTGCTTTATTTTCATTGTTATTTTTAGATGATTACAACTCAGGCTACCTTCTTCTGGCTATGTGAGCATTTTGTTCTTGATTTTCAATGTCCACCCACTCACCATCTTTTCTTTCATATTAGCTTTCTTCCTTGTTAACAACAAGAAGCTTCTTTCTGATTCCTAGCTGCTTGTTCTTGTTACTCTAGTCTGAATGCTATTATTCATTCAGATTACTTTTGCTTATCTTGCTTATAAAACATATTTCATTTCCCTTTAGTTAGCCAGATTCTTTAAACCTTTAGCATTCAGATTACTCTGCCAAATGTAATGCATATTTATTCACATTGCTTTGAATTAATCCTACTTTATCTCATAGCATTGAGATTTTGATGATGTGATTGTTTAATTTTACAATAACATTGTAGGGTAAATGTGAGAAGTTGGGCATGGCCAGTTTGAGCATAAAATGGGTAGGTTATTTGGACCTGTATGTATGTATGTAGCTGTGTGTGTGTCTTGCTGTTTGTGCACCACCACTTGACAGTTGGTGTTGGTTTGTTTACATCCCAGTAACTTGGCAGTTTGACATAATACAGCCTAATAAAAAAATTATTACTGGGGTCAATTCATTTGAGTAAAACCTATCAAGGTGGTGCCCCGGTGTGACAACAGTCCAATGACTAGAACAAGTAAAAGATTAAGGATAAAAGATAAAGAAAAAGAGACAGAAGCTTACCTTCCAGTTCAGATTGATCTGCAGGTGAACCTGTGGCTGTTCCAGTCAGAATTACTCCATCACTTAAGAAGAATTCTGCAGCCTTGGCAGTTTCAACTATGTCAATGTCTTCAGTAATGCTATGAGAGCTAGATTTTGAAATTTTAATTTTGTAAAGAAAAAAAAATTCTTTTAATTTATTGGATAGTATAAACGAAATTTTTAGAGGGAAGAGAACAAAATTTCAGGGATATATTAGCATTAAATCTAAATAAAAAACAGGGATATTAAAAAAAAAAAAAAAAAAAAACATGTATTTGATGCATTACCCAGTATTCAGTTGCTATTAGTAGAATCCAATCTGCTATAACTATTTGATCATTAAATGATGATGATGATGGTGATGATGATGATAAGTACATACATACTTCATCATCATCACCATCATCGTTTAACATTCTCTTTCCATGCTAGCATGAGTTGGACGATTTGACTGAGGACTGGTAAGCAAGAAGGCTGCACCAGGCTCCAATCTGATCTGGCAGAGTTTCTACAGCTGGATGCCCTTCCTAACGCCAACCACTCAGAGAGTGTAGTGGGTGCTTTTACGTGCCACCCGCACGAGGGCCAGTCACACGGTACTGGCAACAGCCACGCTCTAATCAACATATTCAGTATTACTGATCCATTTCAGCTAATATCACTACCAATCAGTTTTGCACTGGGTGTTAAGTAACTAGACATTAGATAACATCTCAGTTAAGTAAATACCACACACTCTTCACAGTGTGTGCTAGTTTGGTCATGTGATGTGCATAGATGAGAACAGTTGCATAAAGAAGTTCTGCTCTCTTAAAGTGGATGGAACTTGTGGAAGAGGGAGACCCAGGAAGACATGGGACGAAGTAATGAAGGATGATCTCAAGATGTTCCATCTTATAGAAGGAGATGACAAAAGACTGAGATATCTAATGTCTAACTGTACTCAAGAAGACCTGTCCGCTACAGCTGAATAGATATCCTAAAACCACTTTGGTAATGCTTACCTCCATCCTTTCTGCTTTGTTAACCTTCTTCCCCTACATTTCATCCTCCAACACCCATCACTTCCTCTATCACCTAAGGGCAGAATCGGCACATACTAAGTGGTGAGCTGGCAGAAACGTTAGCACGCCAGGCGAAATGCTTAGCGGTATTTCGTCCGCCGCTACATTCTGAGTTCAAATTCCACCGAGGTCGACTTTGCCTTTCATCCTTTCGGGGTCGATTAAATAAGTACCAGTTATGCACTGGGGTCGATATAATCCGTTTGTCTGTCCTTGGTTGTCCCCTCTGTGTGTAGCCCCTTGTGGGCAATAAGAAAATAAGAATAGGCACATACTACATCCCTGGTTTTCTCCATTAACTTTTCTCCCCACTCCCAGTTACCTTTCTTCCTTCACTTACTGTCTCCACCAATCACCTCCTTTCTGCACCTACTCTCTCCTCCCTCTGCAGCTCTCCATCATCAACACTTCATTTACCTGCTATCACCTTCAATGCCCTCACATATTTATTGCAACCCCTGCACCCAAGCCTTTTCTATATTTCTCTCCATCATTGCTATAGTCACTTCATCCTGCCTATTCACCCAGCCCAAGTCTCTACATCACCTCTGTACCTTAAATCTAACAGCTAGCACAAAGCCACATCTTCTCAATACTACCCACCTGTCCCATCTGGGGGGTTCTTGTCTTGCAAGGTACTTGGTGATCCTGTTGGTGCTGGTACCAAATAAAAAGCACTGATACCTACCTCTATTACCACCCATCACTTTCCTCTTGCTTTTTCTCTCACTATCCATCTTTCCACCTCAAGAGTACCTTCTAGTTTTCCTTTCCCTCACTACACAGTTCCTCCTTTTTCTCTTACTCTCTCCCTTACCTCCCCACCTGGGACACTTTCACAACATTCACACTCTACCATTCCTAAGGAGCATAGGGCCAGTTTCCTCGTTTCTTTGGTGTATATATCCTTCCTTGGATGGAAACACCAGTTCATCGCAGGATTACTCATTTTCACCAGCTGAGTGGACTGGAGCAACATGAAATGAAGTGTTTTGCTCAAGAACACAACACATCACTTGGCCCAGGAATTGAAACTACAGTTTTACAATCATGTGTCCAATACCCTAACCACTAAACCATATGCCTCCTCTCCCCACCAATACAGTACCCTCAAAACATTGTAGACTTTATAGATGAAGCTCTTTCTGTGATCAACACCAATGTAACCCAAGATTTGATTGTCTCCCACGCCCTTCATTCTGCATCATTATGACCTACTTGCTGTTACATGCACCATCACGCAATCCTATTTAAATTATATCACCTTCATACTTTCTTAAATTCTGTACCACACAAGTATCTTCCACATTCAACCCAAACCAGTTATGGGCAAACTGCAGTCTGCAGAACTTTATAAATGGCATGCCTAATGAAAAAGTACACTAATTTTTTTTTTAGTAATGTGACCTGCCTGATGACAAGCCATGTCTCATGCAACCTGCTTCTTACAAAGGTTGCCCATACCTGACCTAGACACTTCACAAAAGACATCTACTGCTTCACTGAACAGTGTCCTTGAAAACATACTCCAAAGAGGACACGACAACCTAAATGGACTACATCCAAATGAAGATCTTTCCGCTAATTAGCAAAAGACTTACTAGCCAAAACACTACAGCCACTTGTCCACAAGCATGCTGCATCATTTTTTTTCTTCCTCTTCTACCTTTTATACAGTGGCCTTTGCCCCTTTGAACTTCTTAGCTACTTAACATCACATCTACTTCTTTGATTCAACTGTCTCTCATCCTTTTATTATCTCATCTCTGTTATTTCTCCACAGTACTTCATTCAATCCTGTGGAATTCTTTCCTCCTCCTCCTCCTCCTTATCGTTATTATTGTTGTAGTTTTTTTCGCAAATGAAGGTTATATCATTTTGCAGACTCTTGTAATGACATAATAATCTCTTGTGCCAAAAGTTTACTCACGAACAACTAAAACATAAAAGCACAACAGAAATAACATTCTCCAGGATGTTGGTACTTTGATATAATAGTAACAGTTGAGCAGCACTAGGTTAGACAGATACCTGGTGTTGCCACGCTTTTAGTATCAAAGTAACAACACCATGCTGGTTTTCATACACACAGCAAACTAACAAAATAGGATCATCAACATTATCCTCATCATCATCATCATCATCATCATTACCAGCATTGTCACCAAAGATCCTGATGCCATCACCAATGTCCCCATCCTCTTCTCCTTGAACACTCATACATTGTCTTCGATGAGAGAGTTTGTTATATATATATGTGCACCTTCCGCACACAAAAACTATTTTCCCCGTTAACTTTACTCTGATATTGCTGTATCTCTTATATGTCTATAGCTTACACCAGGTACATCTTATGGAGTTTCTAACTACAACATTTCTACAAATTGAGCAAGGCCATCTACCTGAAGGGATTTGTGATTTGTTTGCATATATATATATATATATATATATATATATATATATATATATATAAAGCTCTCGTAAACATATAATAATTCTAGTGAAACACATTCACTGATTTCAAAAATAGAAATAATACATACTTGACAGGCATCTCCAACTAGCAGGCCATTGCTACTCTAGACTGATGACGAGCAAAGACTCAGAAACATGTCTTTGGATGCAGGCTTAGCTAAGTGGAGGTGCTTGTCCCCCCACCCCCCTTGTAAACATAAGGACACAGGAAATGTGTCAAAGCCGACAGGAAGCGGTGCTGCTTCCTAGGGCTAAATAGCAGTAGTATTATTCCCTTCGTGGGACTGTCACAGTAAGTTGACAGCATACAACTACTTTATCGCATCACTACTGCATAAATCTCTCTGAGGGATTTAGAAATGTATTATTTATATATATATATATATATATATATATATATATATATATATATATATATATATATATATATATATACATGTATATATATATATACACATACATATATATATATATATATATATATATGTGTGTGTGTGTGTGTGTGTATGTAGATAGATAGAGAGAGAGAGAGAGAGGAAGGGGGAGAGAGGCTTCTGATTGTATGCATTTATGTGTGTTTAAATTAGAAGATAATCATTGTTAGATTACATGCTTTTTTTATCAACTGATGCATAAACATACTCACATATACACACACAAACTCACACTTGCAAACACACATACACATGCGCACACACAAACTCACATGCACACACACACACACACACACACATACATATTTATAGATAAAGAAAACAACAAATATAAATAAAACACATCAAAGATGCACCACCTCAAACAGAATTTTTTTTTTCTCTTTCTTTTTCAATAAACCCACAATATCTCAGTCCTCAGAACTGCACTTGATCTGAAGAACACAGTAACCCAATTTCTATAAAACTAATAGAGCTGGATACAACATTTCATTTCAAATTTAAGGGTTAGTAATAGTATCCTAACAAAACAAAAAATTTCCCCATATCCTGTGTCAGTGTTTCAGGAGAGGAAAAAGGCAGTTAGGGTTAAAAGCTAATTCATGCATCTTTCATGTATAGCAAACTGTCAGTTCCCCCAATACATTTTTTTTACAGTTCAACTGTTTATCGTTGAATATTAAACTCATGTACATAACTCTGTGTTGTCTTTTAACCAATACTTTCTTCTGTTAACTTGGAAGAGAGAAAGCGAGAGAGAGAAAGTGAGAGAGAGAAAGAGAGAGACAGAGAGAGAGAGAGAGAGAGAGAGAAAGAGAGAGAAAGAGAAAAAGAGAGACAGACAGACAGAGGGAGAGAGAGAAAAAGAGAGAGAACAAAAGAGACAGAGTGAGAGACAAAGTGATAGAAAGAGAGAGAGAGGGAGACATGGGGTTGTTGGACTAAAAGAGAGTATGATTTTGCTTGTTTCAGTCATTAGACTGTGGCCATGCTGGGGCACCGGCTTGAAGAATTTTAGTTGAATGAATCAAACCCCAGTACTTTTTAATTTTTTAAGCCTGGTACCTATTTGATCGGTCTCTTTTGCTGAACTAATAATGTTACGGACACGTAAACACACCAGCACTGACTGTCAAGCAGTGATGGGGTACAAACACGCACACACTCACACTTCTTTCAGTTTCTGTCTCCCAAGTCCACTCACAAGGCTTTGGTCAGCCCAGGGCTATAGTAGAAGACACTTGCCCAAGGTGCCACGTAGTGGGATTGAACCCAGAGCCATGTCGTTGAGAAGCAAGCATCTTATCACACAGAAAGAGAAATGTAAAGCATTTCTGCTAAGAAAATTTGATCCACAATCTTGCAGAATCAATGTGTTAGTTAATTTTATTTCTCTTAATATTTTACCAATTTTTTTTGGGCGTGGGGGGTCCCTTTATATTATTTGGCAATGAGCTGGCAGAACTGTTAGCATGCTACACAAAATGCTTAGCAGTATTCCTTCCAGCTTTACATTCTGAGTTCGAACCCCACTCAGGTTGTCTTTTCCTTTCATCCTTTTGGGGCTCGATAAAATAAATAACAGTTGAGCTGTGGTAGCAGTGATGGTGATGTGTCAGGGTAGTTGACTAACACCCTCCCACAAAATTTCAGGATTTGTATCCTTAGAATGAATTATTATTATTAGGTAGATTAGCAAAGCCATTAGAGCATTGTGAAAAAATGCTTTATGGTAATTTTTTCAGCCCTTTATGTTCTGAGTTCAAATCCTGCCAAAGTCAACTTTGCCTTTCATCCCCCCAGGGTCAATAAAATAAAGTATCAATGAAGTGCTGGTGTTGATGACATCAATTAACCCTTTAGCATTCAAATTGTTCTGTCAAATGTAATGCTTATTTATTTACATTGTTTTGAATTAATCATACATCATCTTGTTGCTTCAAGATTTTGATCACATGATTGTTTATTTTTATAATGACATGGTAGGGTAGGTGTAAGAGGCCAGGTCTGGCTTGTTTGAACATTGAATATACTCAACACATTTGAACCAGATATGGTCTGTTTAAATGCTAGAGTTAAACCTCTCTCCTCAACGTTTTTGGCATTAGGTCTAAATCAGAAACCTTATTTACATTATTGACATTCGATGATTATTTGTCCTCATCTTGTTTGTTGTTAACGCAATGCTTCGGCTGATATACCCTCCAGCCTTCTTCAGGTGTCTTAGGGAAATTTCGAACCTGGGTTCTCATTCCTAAGGTATTTTTCGATGTTATTATTATTATTATTGTTCAGGTCACTGCTTGGAATCGAACTCGGAATCTTGGGGTTAGTAGCCTGTGCTCTTAACCACTACGCCATATGCCCATGGGCAATTATGGAGTGACTTTTTTAGGGCTTATAAATCTAATATTTTTCTATCCTTCCTTAATACCGGTTCCCATATGCTGCTCATATCTGCCCTCGGTCTGCTTAGGAGGTTGTTGTGTCCTAACATATGTGCTGCTTCTTTTAGTTTTTGTATTGTCCAGTGGTGTTCTCTGTCTATTATTTTAACTTCAACCTACAGGGGGAGGTGGTCTCCATTTTTCCATGCAGGTAGTTTATCCCATCCCCCTCCAGCTTTTATTTCAATTTCATGCAATTAGAAAAAACTGTATTATTTATGGGATGACCCAATATATATAAACATATCTATTATAATAAACGTGAAATTCTGTCTGTCCGTCCGGGACCTCTCTATCTCAGTCTACATAGACATATCATACCTTTCTGAAATCAAGATGATCCCAGAATTTAAAATCTACCCTTCATTTGGTTCTCGAATATCCAGCATTGGGATCAGGTCTGTATGAAGATTTAACAGTTGAAAATTCAAATTTTAAAAGAACTCTTCATTTAAATTGAATTTAAAGTAATACCATATCGGTAGGGTGCCAATAAATGTTTTATTATTATTACTCTCAAATTTTGGGCCATAGGCCCAATTAGCTCTCTGCAGGAGCCAACTTGAAAGTCCACATTGAGTATGACTTTTAAGCTAGTATATATATCCTTTTTTTTTTCTTTTTACTTGTTTCGGTCACTTGACTGTGACCCTGCTGGAGTACCGCCTTTAGTCAAACAAATCGACCCTGAGACTTATTCTTTGTAAGCCTAGTACTTATTTTATTGATCTCTTTTGCCAAACTGCTAAGTTATGGGGATGTAAACACACCAACACATACACACACACACACATATACAACAGGCTTCTTTTAGTTTCCATCTACCAAATCCACTCAAGGCTTTGGTTGGCCCGCGGCTATAGTAGAAGACACTTACCCAAGGTACCACGCAGTGGGACTGAACCCAGAACCATGTGGTTGGGAAGCAAGCTTCTTACCACATAGCCACTCCTGTGCCTATATTTATATATTATAGTATATTATGTAAACAAAGAAGATGTAAATAAGAATGTGCAACTAACTAATTAGGCTTAAAATGAGGTAATGAGGAAGAAAGAGTAACATATATTATAGTCAATAGAAATAATACTTAAAAAGACAATTGATGGTTGCCTTGAGTCTTTGAAAGTCTGTTATGGTAAAGGGAGAATTGTATTCTGGAAAAAAAAAATAAAGAGGGAGAAAAGAAAAAGAAACAAACTGTTCCTATTCTGCAAAGTGAAAAGAAGTCTTTGGCATTTGATGTGAAGTGTAAAAGTGTTATGGAGAAAGGTTGCTTGGATAATAAGAAACAACTAAGTGTGTAAAATGAACAGAAATGGGGGAACAAGGACAGTGTTAAACCAAAATACACACACACATACACATAATTTTAGCAAGGGTTTACAAAAAAGGAAAAAAAAAGAACAAGTTATGATGGTCTTGTTTGGAAGGTTTAGAACTAAAGACTTAAAAAATACTGTCTGTCAACAAGAAAAGGGCTGCTGACCAGATAGATGCCAAGAGGTCAGCTAAGTTTGTTGATGGTTTGAAACTAAATGGAACTCTGAGCATTCAAGTTATCTTTTGTTAAAAGCAAATGAAAAAGAAAATGGTGGTGGTGGTGGTAAGTGATGCTGGTGGTGGTGATGGTGATGGTAATGGTGGTAGAGATGATGATGATGGTGGAGGTGTTGTTGTTGCTGTTGCTGGTGGTGGTGGTTGGTGGTAGCAGAACATGTAAAGAGAAAAAAAAAAAAACCCAATTATTTGACACATGGAAGTTATCACAAACTAGGTGTCAACTTCAGGTCAGCAAGACTTCATTCAGTTTTGAGTTGGGAAGACTCAGTAGGAGGCTGTTCCATGTGTGTGCCTTCAAATTCATCAATTCAATAATATTTTTTAAACACCTCTTCCACCAGTTTCCCCAGTCCCACCCTCACCAACCTATTTTATATAAGAATAATACTTGAAATTTTTTTGTTTTTGTTTTTTTGGTAATAAGCATTTAGTACCACCTGTTGTAGCACTACACCAACCCCTGGTCAATTTAATACCTTGTTATTTGCAAGCAGGAGGGGGTAGAGGCTTGTTGTAGTCACATGATGCAATAACATCTTATACATCAGTCACTAGATTGTGGCCATGCTAGAGCACAGCCTTGAAGAGGTTTAGTTGAATGGATCAACCCCAGTACTTAATTTTATTTTAAGCCAGATACCTATTCAGTTGATCTCTTTTGCCAAGCTGCTAAGTTACAGGGACCATAAACACACCAACACCAGTTGTTAAGCAGCGAGGAAGTGGGGGTAGATACACAGACACAAAGACACACACACATGTCTTTTATCTTTTACTTGTTTCACTCATTAGACAGTGGCCATGCTGGGGCACCACCATGAAGGGTTTTAGTGAAACAGATTGACCGCAATACTTATTTCTATTTTAAGCCTGGTATTTATTCTGTTGGTCTCTTTTTGCCAAGCTGGTAAGTTATGGGGACATAAACACACCAACGCTGGTTGTCAAGTGGTGGTGGTTGGGGTGAGGAAATACAGACACAAATACATGCACATACACACATGTTAATTTTTAGAATGATTTGTAGGATAGGTGTGAGAGACTGGATCTGACTAGTTTAGACATGAAACTTGCAGTTATTAGGCATAAAAAAACATCCACTATTCTGGTCTCCTAATACAATGCAAAGGGGAAAAAAGTCCTTTGCAGTATACTAGGAGCCAAGATTAGTTGATAGCACACACAAAAAAAAAAACAAGGAAAAAAAAATAACTCCAAGGTGGGGGGGGGGGGTCCGAGGGCCCACACCCCTACAATTTCAGTGGAAGAAAGTCATTTGCAGTATATTAGGAGATGAGATTATTTGATAACACAAACTATAAATTTAAACTACGTCTAAACTAAGCGTTTTAAAAATATTCTGGCAAAAATCGGCCCTGGTAATTATTTTACTGTAAATGATTAGCAATAATAACCTGTGTTTCTTTTTGATATCAGAGAAGACAAGAATGTCATCAGCATCGAGTTGGTGGCGGTAGCGTAATAAGGAACCTGCACAGGCATTCACTAAACCTTCATCAGCAACATGAGAAAATACAAAACCTTCAGCACGAATAAAGTCTGCACCTATAAAAGACAAATGATAAACAACGCTGAGTGGATAAATAAATAAATAAATAAATAAATAAATAAAGGAATGGTAAAGTACTCAACCAAATATGACTAATTAATGTTGTTACAAAATTTGGGTTTCCAAGATTCTTTTGTTTGTTGAACAATTCTGTTAATTTTGATTTTCCAGAAATTAGTAAATGAAGTCACTTAATTTTATTTATTACAGAGAAATTGTTTTAGTTGTTGGAGTGGCTGTGTGGTAAGTAGCTTGCTTACCAACCACATGGTTCCGGGTTCATTCCCACTGCGTATATATGTATATATATATGTATGTATGTATGTGTATATGTTTGTATGTCTGTGTTTGTCCCCCCCAACATCGCTTGACAACCGATGCTGGTGTGTTTATGTCCCCGTAACTTAGTGGTTCGGCAAAAGAGACCGATAGAATAAGTACTAAGCATCCAAAGAATAAGTCCTGGGGTTGATTTGCTCGACTAAAGGCGGTGCTCTAGCATGGCCACAATCAAATGACTGAAACAAGTAAAAGAGTAAAAGAGCAAGTCTAAGTGCCACAGATGATCCAACTGATGATCAAAGATATTCCAATTGCAAACATTCTGCCCGTCTTTTAAGAAGACAAGGTGTGAGTTGAAGGAAATTTATCTGCTGATTTTAGCAGATCAAGCAACCACATGGAGTCTCTAATCATTGGCCCCAACTACAGATAGTAAAGAACAACTGTTTTAAGTCAAACAGTTAAAAACAAACAGAAACTGGAGAAAACAGTAACTGGAAAGATCAGGTGTTGTGCTGAATGGTCTCTCGTTCTCCCTATCTCACCCTCTATATATATATATATATATAGCTCTCCCTCTCTCCTTTATTCAGTCTTTCTCTCCCTCCTTCTATTCCTCTCATCTAACAAACAGATTCTAATACACTTTCTTTTCTATATTAAGGGACCAATAGAATAAGTACTAGGCTTACAAAGAATAAGTCCTGGGATCAATTTGTTCAACTAAAGGCAATGCTCCAGTATGGCCGCAGTCACACGACTGAAACAAATAAAAGAATATATATGTATATATATTTTTGTGTGTGTGTGTGTGTGTGAGTGTGTTTGTCCTTCACCACCATTTGACAACTGGTGTTAGTTCATTCACATCCCTGTCACTTAGCAAAATTGAGCACAAGAATAAGTATCAGGCTTAAAGATAAGCACTGGGGTCAATTTGATTGACTAAACCCTTCAAGGTGGTACCCCAGCATGGCTGCAGTCCAATGACTGAAACAAGTATAAGATAAAAGATAAAAGAGAGATACATATTAGGTAAAACTATAATAGCAGCCAAATTTCCCTCAGTCACTCCTTAACATCTTCAGATTTACTATACTAGTTCCAGTATTTAATCCAAATCCAAATACATATTCACTGTTAATCTTTGCTACTCTGTTCTTTGCCATCTCTTCCTCTCCCCACTATATGAACCTGACTCCATAAAGTTCTTCTTACCTCCTCATCATGTACAGTGTTGGTATCTACCCCCACCCCACCCCCACCCCCACCCTCACAACCTATACTAAATACTTTATTCAATCATTTCCTCTCCAGTAGCTCATCTTCCTGTAACTCCCTTCTCCACCCATGTTTTCCTTGCAACTACATACTAACCTGGTGTGATTTGAAATTACTATTAACTGATATATCAAGAGAACTGGTTTCACCCCTCACACACCACCACCACCACCACCACCACCACCACCACCACTACCATCGCTACCACCATCACCACCACCACCACCACCATCGTCCTTGAAAAAAATACAGTAGATATCATTGCCAGGTGGTAGGAAGAGGTGACGAAGAAAGAAGACTGTGGTCCTCGTTGCACTTGATAATATCACAGTTGGGTAAATGAAGATGATTAGGATGATTATTTATAACTTTTACTTTCAGAGCACGACATGTATAACATAACATGTATAATGTATAATAATATCAACACAAATGTGCACACACACTTTTCCTTTTTTTTTTTCTTCTTTGTGTGCGTATGTGTGTGTGTGTGTGTGTGTGCGTGCAGTCCAATGATAGCTAAGCTGGCTGAAACTCCGAAGTTACTGGCAACAGCATTCTTGTATAAGAATAACAAATTTGTACTCTACAGAAGTATAGAGTAACCTATCAAATTAGTGTAAAAGTGTTTCGATTGTAACTGAACATAAAAACAAATATATATATATATATATATATATATATATATATATATATATATATATATAAGGTAATACCCCAGCATGGCCACAGTCAAATGATTGAAACAAGTAAAAGAATTAAAGAATATATGTATATACATGTCTATATCCAAGATTAGAGACACAGAAGCTAAAAAGGAAAAAGAAAGATTTCAAAATCAAGAAAAGGCAAAAGTTACATGATATATATATATATATATATATATATATATATATATATATATATATATATATATATATATATATATATATATATATATATATATATATATATATATATATATATATACATGTGTGTGTGTATTATGCAGACATGGACATGTGGTTAAGAAGTACACTTTGGAACCACATGGTTTTGGGTTCGGTTCAACTGCATGCTACTTTGGGTAAGTGCCTTCAACTATAATCCTATGCAAGTGAATTTGGTAGATAGAAATTGTATGGAAGCTAGCCATATATGTACATATATGCTTACACATCTGTGTGTGAGTGTGTATGTGTATGTGATTGTGTGAGTACACACAATTATTCACATTTCACAATATTCTTTTCTATTCTAGGCACAAGGTCCGAAATTTTTGGAGAGGGGGGGGGCAGTTGATTAGATCAACCCAATATGCAACTGGTACTTAATTTATTGACTCCGAAAGGATGAATGGCAAAGTCGATCTCGGTGGAATTTGAAATACTGCTAAGTATTTTGCCCAGTGTGTTAACGTTTCTGCCTGCTCGCAGGTGAGCAAAACATTCCTTGTTGACCTTTGACATTATTCCCAGTTGCTCAGTGTTTTTTAAGCCCCATGGAAATAAGAAGAAACTCCTTATTTGAAAAGCCTGTCCATCAGCCCAAGCTAAAATGGACATTAAATATACAAGAATCGTCATATATATATATATATATATATATATATATATATATATATATGAATGACCATCATCATTTAACATCTTTTCTGTGCTGGTATGGGTTATATATACATGAATCGCATGGTCATTCATAACCTTTGTGGTTATGAATGACCATGGGATTGCACCTAGAAATTTCCCTTCTGAGGCACTAGTCCAGGCAAGGTTGTTAATAGAAGACCAGCAGTTGCTCGTCTTGAAGCTTGAAGCTGTGCGGATAATACCAAACTGACTTGGTGCCTCAACTAAAGTACCTAATTCAACTGAATCTTAATTATTTCTTATAATATATATATGCATGTATTATGCATGTGCAAATATATATATGAATGTGTGTATTATTAATGAAGCATATAAAAAACATCAATAAGAAAACTAAAACCGAAGTCTCTTGAGAACTTTCAAGTCAAATGACTTCTCTTTCCACTTTCCCTTTCAGAAACATAGTTGTAAAGCAGTGATTGGTTGGTTAGGAACCTGTAATCAATAATGCAGTTGTCCTGAATTATGAAATGAAATAATGAAATAAGAGTGGCAGTGGGAGTTAATCCATTACAGTCCTCCTTCCAGAACTTCAGACCTTATGTTTGTATTTACAATCATTATCATTACTAGAATCACAGTGACCCTGGGAAAAAAACTCATGGTTGAATGGTTAGCAAACAGGAAGAATATTAGGCATAAAAGAAAATGCCCACTCAAAAATAAATCAAACCAGGAGTGGATGTGTGGTTAAGAAGTTTGCTTCCTAACAACATGGTGCCAGATTCAGTCCCACAATGTACTACCATGGGCAAATATTTTCTACTAAAGCTATGGGCTGCAGTGAATGGAAACTGAAAGAATCCCATCATTTATACGTATAAGGCACAGTCATAGCTGTGTGGTGAGAAGCTTGCTTCACAACCACATGGTTCTGGGTTCAGTCCCACTGCATGGCACCTTGGGCAAGTTTCTTCTATTATATAGTTTCAGGCTGACCAAATCTTTGTGAGTGGATCTGGTAGACGGAAGTCAAAGAAGTCCATTGTGTGTGTGTGTGTATGTGTGTGTGTATATATATATATATATCATCATCATCATTTAATGTCTGCTTTCCATGCTAGCATGGGTTGGATGATTTGACTTAGGACTGGCGAACCAGATGGCTGCACCAGGCTCAGATCTGATCTGGTTGAGTTTCTACAGTTGGATGCCCTTCTTAACGCCAACCACTCTGAGAGTGTATTGGGTGCTTTTACGTGCCACTGGCATGAGGGCCAGTCAGGTAGGACTGGCAACGGTCACGCTCAAATGGTGTTTTTTACATGCCACTTGCACAGGAGCCAGTCCAGCAGCAGTGGTAACAACCTCGCTCGAATGTTTCTTCATGTGCCTCCGGCACAAGTGCCAGTAAGGCAACGCTGGTAACGATCACGCTCAAATGGTGCTTTTTACATGTCACCAGCATGGAAGCCAGACAGCTGCTCTGGCAATGATCACGCTTAGATGGTGCTGATAGCGCTCCACTGGCACGGGTGCCAGTTACTGAATTTGGTTCGATTTTGATTTCACTTGCCCCAACAGGTGAGCAAAACATTCCTTGTTGACCTTTGACATTATTCCCAGTTGCTCAGTGTTTTTTAAGCCCCATGGAAATAAGAAGAAACTCCTTATTTGAAAAGCCTGTCCATCAGCCCAAGCTAAAATGGACATTAAATATACAAGAATCGTCATATATATATATATATATATGACCATCATCATTTAACATCTTTTCTGTGCTGGTATGGGTTATATATACATGAATCCCATGGTCATTCATAACCTTTGTGGTTATGAATGACCATGGGATTGCACCTAGAAATTTCCCTTCTGAGGCACTAGTCCAGGCAAGGTTGTTAATAGAAGACCAGCAGTTGCTCGTGCATACCAGCCTCCCCTCCACCGATATTATCCAAGGGAAAGGCAAAGACCAATACAGCTTGACACCAGCAACATTGCAACTCATTTCTACAGCTGAGTGAACTGGAGCAACATGAAATAAGATGCCTTGCTCAAGAATACAACACACAGCCCAGTCCGAGAACTGAACTTTTTATCTTCTGATTGTAACTCTGATACTCTAACCATGGAGCCATGCACCTTCTATACACACACACACACATGTATATATACATATAGATAGAGAGACAGACAGACAGACAGACAGATATGCATATGTATGAATAATTTTTATATGTGAGCATTTTTTCTGTATTAAACATGAATTTCCTACCAGGCCATTTGTTTCAAATACCTTTATGCTCTGGTGAGAATAATTCCAGTCTTCAATGCAGTATGCATATCAGCTGATTCCATTCTTTTGATGTTTAGATATCATGTCACATGGCCTCATGCTTAAATGACTCCAAGTATAAATAGGAATCAATAGTTTGTATGTATAAACACCAGTTTCCAATTGGTTGCCCACAGACATTTTAGTTCTCATTTACGTTAGAAATATTTGTTTGCTAGACAACTAGTCTTTCATTCTGTTATTCTTTTGCTTGCTTCAATTATTGGTGTGCAGCTATGCTATGGCACCAATTTGAAAGATTTAACCCATTGCCAGTCTTTTATATCATATGTGATACTGATACGCAAGAGGAATTTTCCTGGTGTCCATTTTGTTTTTTTCAACCATCACAGCAACTAGGGACTTATGAAAGGAGCAGGCTTGGCATAAAGTGCAGTTGTGGCTGTGTGGTAAGAAGTTTGCTTCCCAACCATATGGTGCCAGGTTCAGACCCACTGTGTGACACCTAGGGCAAGTTCCACCTACTATATAGCTTTGAGCTCACAAAACCTTGTGAGTAGATTTAGTAGATGGAAACTGAAAGAAGCCCATTGTGTGTATGTATATATATATATATATACATGTGAGAAGGGATGACCACTTAGTGGACATCCTTTACACTAGAAATCGACCATCAACGGTCAAACCACAAAAGAAAAGAATGTTCTCCAGGGAAATTTAATGCACACCAGAACATGAAGAGGACAAATGAAAATATACAAAAAATAAAGAATTAGTCGTATTATTTAAATTATATACACACATATATATATATGTGTGTGTGTGCATATATATATATATACATATGTGTGTGTGAGTGTATATATATATATATACATATGTGTGTGAGTGTATATATATATATATATATATATATATATATATATATATATATATATATATATATATATGTATATGTATGTATATGTGTGTGTTTTTATGTCTGTCCCCCACCAGTGTCTGACAACCTGTGCTGATGTGTTTACATCCCCTGTAACTTAGTGGTTTTGCATAAAGAGACCAATACAATAAATACCAGGCTTAAAAAAAGTACTGGGGTTGATCATTCAGCTAAAAAATTCTTCAAGGCAGCGCTCCAGCATGGATGCAGTCTAATGATTGAAACAAGTAAAAGATAAAAGATATTACTCAGAAAGTATGAAACAAGGGCAAACTAAAAGTTTGAAAACAAATACAACTACGGATGTTTAAGACAAACTTATGAAAATGCTTTGGACAAGCAAAGGGTTAATCAATCGTATCAACCCCAGTACATATTTTAAGTCTGTCCTTTGTTTTATCAGTCTCTTTTTATCAAACTGCTAGGTTATAGGGTTGTGAATAAATCAAAATTGTTGTCAAGCAGTGAGACATGAACACAAATACACTTATATATACAAAGCTATGTTAGTATATACATAGTGAGTTCAAACAAGAAAAACGACAAAAAAAAACAACAAAAACAACAACGCGAGGACGTGATACAGATATTGTGTTACTGGACGCTCAGGAAAGGAAAGAAAGAGAATTGGACGTTTCGAGCAAAGCTCTTCGTCGGAAATATAGGAAAGTCCAAAGAAGGGAAGACGGAGGAAGAAAAAATCGCCAATGATATACACGAGGTTACATTGTGGAATGACCAGAAGGAAATGGGTGAAGAAAAAGTTCTTTCTAAGACAGGAGAGTGCAAGAGAGGGAGGTATGTATACATATACACACACACACACACACACACACACACACACACACACGCACACACACACACACACCCAGAACTACACTAATAGCTTAGGAGTGAAATTTAGGATTTCTCGGTTTTCTGTGAATTGATTTTGATAAAACTTTTCACAGCTGGTTTGCACACTACGGCAATGCCATTGCTATGTTTTCATTATTCTGTGTAACATCCTTTCTTTTTTTTATTTCAGATTCTTCAGTTTTTGGGTGAACCACACTAATAGCTTTTGAATGAAAATAGCCCCTCTAGACATTTTTTTTTTTCAGAAAATGAAGGGTAATGATACATATTAAGCGTACATTGAGTATATATTTAACAGAAAACCCAAATATTCTTTTATTCTTTTATGTGTTTCAGTCATGTGGGTGTGGTCATGCTGGAGCACCATATATATATAGTAAAGTTACCTATTTATTTTTTTAAATTTATGATTACCTAAAAAGCTCTGTAGCGGCTCCTATTTCAGGATCAATAATTTTGGTTAGAGTTTTATTAAAGTTAGGAGGTTATGGAGTTATATGTTTTATAATTTATAAAGTTTATCAAATGTATTTGAATATATTTACTATTTATCTACAAATAGCCTGTCACAGTAGTTTGATAAATATATATGTGGCTTGTGTGTATATGTGTGTGTGTGTATGTACATATACAAACATGCATAGATACATATGTATGTATGTATGTATGTATGTATGTATGTATGTATGTGTGTATGTATGTCTGAATGCATGCATACATGTATGCATTTATGTATACATCGGTAACATCATCTACTAAACGGAAATACAAGTTAACTGTAACTTCAAAGTTTCACTGGTTATGTATGCATGAGGTAGAAAAATTGAAATTTAAACTTCACCTGAATTTCTCATGCATACAAAAAGAGAAAGAGAAAGCAAAAAAGTGAGATATATATATATATATATATATATATATATATATATATACATAGGAAGAGAGAGAGAGAGAGAGAGAGAGAGAGGGAGGGAGAGAGGTAGACAGGCAGAGATACAAAGAGAGGGAAAGAACACATAAGAAGACAAGAGAACAAGACTGAATGATATTGAGGAGAGAGAGACAGTCACAGACATAACAGGCCAATATCTACACTAAAAAAAAAGGAACTCACATGTGTGAAGATGAGTCAAGTTGATGAAGACAAGGCAGCAAGCAGGAAGGAAAAGAGATACAAGATATATGTGTGTGTGTGCATGCATTTGTATGTATATGTATATGTGTGTGTGTATGTGCATATATATAGAGAGAGGGAGAGGAGAGAGAGAGAGAGAGAGAGAGAGAGAGAGAGAGAGAGAGAGTAGGAGAGTGTGACAGAAAGAGTTGGTGAAAAGCAATAACAACATGATGTGAGGAAAAGGAAAGCAGATTCAAGCGGAAAATAGTGGGTGGATGGGTAGATGGGTGGGCCAAGGGGGTTTCTGCCATATTCTTCTTCCAAGACTGTGAAACTGCTTTAATATATTTATCTAGTTTTTATGACTATGCTGGAGCACCACCTCAAGGGACATAGTTGAACAAATCAACCCCAGTACTTTTTTTTTTTGTCAAAATTTGATACTTATTCTATCAGTCTCTTTTGCCAAACTGGTAGGTTACAGGTATGTAAACAGACAAAACACCAGTTGTCAAGCAGTTGGTGAGGGACAGACAGACAGACACACACACACACACACACACACACACACACATACATATAAAAAAGGTAAAGACCCCCTTTGGTCATGAATGATCATGGGATTGCACCTAGAAAGTTCCCCTCCGAGACACAAGTCCGGGCAAGCTTGTTTATAGAAGACCATGCCCATATACATACCAGCCTCTCCTCTCCATGTCCCCAGTGTTATCCAAGGGAAAGACAAAGGCTGATACAGCCTGACACCAGTGTCATTGCAACTCATTTCTACAGCTGAGAGAACTTGCGCAACACACAGCCTGATCTGGGAATCAAATTCACTACCCCATGATTGTGATCCTGATGCTCTAACTACTGAGCCATGTGCCTTCATTTATTCAATAACAGTTTAATTCAGCTGTATGCAACTTAAAGTTTTGTGTAACTCCTACCAGCTATGTTGAGTGCTACTTTCTTTTATTGGTCCACTGACTTGTATGTGTGTGTGTGTGTGTGTGTGTGTGTGTGTATAAATGTAAATATGAACATAAAAAAATAAATAAATAAATGCGCCCTTTTAAAGCCTAGCCAGGCTCATGGGCCCGGTTTCCCAGTTTCAATGGCGTATGTGTTCCTCAGCTGGACGGGACGCCAGTCCATCACAGCGTTACTCATTTTTGCCAGCTGAGTGGACTGAAGCAATGTGAAATGAAGTGTTTTGCTCAAGAACACAATGCGTCGCCCGGTCCAGGAATCGAAACCACAATCTTAAGATCATGATGCTGATGCCCTAACCACTAAGCCACGTGCCTCCACAAATATAGATATAGATATATATTAGAAGAAGAGAATCAAATGAAATTTGTTGAGGTAAATTTTTTTTATGGTTGGATGCTCTTCCTGTTGCCAACCTTCATCTATTTCCACAAAGTAAGATTTCTCCTAATCCTTTGAACACAAACAGCACAATGTTTCCATGGAAGATTACAAAGAAATTACACTGTTTCTAACAATTACCATATGTCACGAACCCATGAACACATACACACTCATACATGTATAGCTGCTATTGTTGTCATGTTGTCATCACATTGTCAGCATCATCTACATGCCTGCACCTATAAAAATTACTAAATGTGACTTAAGGTAAATAGTCCTCATTTTCAGTATATAATGTTTAGTCTCCATCTTATAATAATTTTGCTTGTCATTGCGTTACTTAGCCTGTCGGCAATGCTTTCATGTGATTAGAGAAAAAGAGGGAGAGAGAAAAGAGGGAGAGAGAAAAGAGGGAGAGAGAAAAGAGGGAGAGAGAAAAAAGGGAGAGAGAAAAGAGGGAGAGAGAAAAGAGGGAGAGAGAAAAGAGGGAGAGAGAAAAAGGGAGAGAGAAAAGAGGGAGAGAGAAAAGAGGGAGAGAGAAAAGAGGGAGAGAGAAAAGAGGGAGAGAGAAAAGAGGGAGAGAGAAGCGTCCATGACGTGAGATAGAGGGAATGTAATTGTAACACTTTCACATGATTAGCTGAAGGGAAAGAGAGAGAGTAAAAGGGAGAAAGAAAAGGAGAAAAAGAGGATAAGGCGAAGAGACAGAAAGAAAGAGGAAGAAAAAGAGGGAGAGAGAAGTGTCCATGATGTGAAGTATTGGGGGACATAGTATTTATTACATGGTTAAAAAAGTTAGTTGAAAGTAATAGAGTTAAAAATATAATTTTAGCATAGGGGTGATGTGCTGATGGTGAGGTTAAAGAAAGGCAGAGAGAGGGGAGAGAGAGGGGAGAGAGATGGTGGTGGAGATGGAGGTAGTGGTGGTGGTGAGTGAATAGTGAAAAGTATATTCTTTTTGATTGAACTAAGTTTTTCATATCACCTGTCACTTAATGCATGTGCATAAGTGCAATTCTGTGAAATATTCACGCTTATTTATGTGACAGATATATGCAATTTAACTAAAGTTTGTATCATAGGTATGGGGTATTTTTGGGGTGGGGGTGGGGGGTTTATGGGGGAAAATGGATAAGTTAAAGTGAATATTTATTTTATGAGTGCTGTGTATAAAGTCTATAAACGTATGCATAAAGTATATAAAGTGGCAGGAGCGGCTGTGTGGTAAGTAGCTTGCTTACCGACCACATGGTTCCGGGTTCAGTCCCACTGCGTGGCACCTTGGGCAAGTGTCTTCAACTATAGCCTCGGGCCGACCAAAGCCTTGTGAGTGGATTTGGTAGACGGAAACTGAAAGAAGCCTGTCGTATATATGTATATGTATATATATGTGTGTCTGTGTTTGTCCCCCCACCATCGCTTGACAACCGATGCTGGTGTGTTTATGTCCCCGTAACTTAGCGGTTCGGCAAAAAGAGACCGATAGAATAAGTACTGGGTTTACAGGGAATAAGTCCTGGGGTTCATTTTCTCGACTAAAGGCGGTGCTCCAGCATGGCCGCAGTCAAATGACTGAAACAAGTAGAAGAGTAATAAAGTGTATTAAGAAATCATCATATTCAAATTTCTTTCACTTTTCAATAAGTAGCAGACAAGCAACTATCTTTCCATATAGGCACATCGCAGGTTACACTTTCAGGTTTTTTTGGATAAAGTTTTCAAAAATAACCAAATAGCTTTACCATTAATTCCATGAAATATTCACAGATCCCACTAGTTGTTCACTAATTCTGCTAACTTGCTACCCTTCAGTTACTCTTTTACTTGTTTCAGTCATCTGACTGCGGCCATGCTGGAGCACCGCCTTTAGTCAAGCAAATAGACCCCAGGACTTATTCTTTGTAAGCCTAGTACTTATTCTATCGGTCTCTTTTGCCGAACCGCTAAGTTACAGGGACGTAAACACACCACCATTGGTTGTCAAGCGATGTTGGGGGGACAAACACAGACACACAAACACACACATATATACAACGGGCTTCTTTCAGTTTCCGTCTACCAAATCTACTCATAAGGCTTTGGTCAGCCCAAGGCTATAGTAGAAGACACTTGCCCAAGGTGCCACGCAGTGGGACTGAATCCGGAACTATGTGGTTGGTAAGCAAGCTACTTACCACACAGCCACTCTTGCGCCTATGTTATGCATTATATCAAAGTAAAAATTAAAGTATGTCAATAACTCTGAAGAAACAGTTGTTATGTCACCATCAAAGACTGACTTTATTTTCACATGATATATTGGAGATAAATCACAAGGCATTATGCAGCTCTCTCTTTCTCTCAAGGCCAGGCTCATGAGAATGTCAGGATTACCAAAAATATGAAATATAAGGAATGAAATGGCTTGACATGCTTGAAACTTGTTAAAAAGTTTGCTTCCCAATCACAAGACTCTGGGTTCTGTCCCACTGCATGGCACTTTGAGCAAATGTCTTCTGCTATAGCTTTGGGCTGACCTAAAGCCTTGTGAGTGGATTTGGTAGACAGAAACTGAAAGAAGCCCGTTGTATCTATATGTATGTGTGTGTGTGTGTGTGTGTGTGTGTGTTTGCCTCATCCCACCACTTGACAACTGGTGTTGGTGTGTTTACATCCCTGTAACTTAGCAATTTGGCAATGCAGGCTTTACAAAAAATAATAAGTACTGAGGTCAATTCGGTTAACTAAATTTCTTCAAAGTGGTGCCCCAGCATGGCCACAATCTAATGACCGAATTGAGTAAAAGATAAAAGATAACAGGTAAATCAGGTGCAGTCATGACTCTATGGTAAGAAGCTTGCTTCCTGACCACATGGTTCTGGGTCCAGTCCCATTGTGTGGCATCTTGGGTAAGCATCTGCTATAGCCTATGTGAATGGACTTGGTAGTTGGAAACTGAAATAACCCTGTTTTATATTTGTGTGTCTTCTACCTGACTGACTGCTGTCAAACTATCCAACCCATGCCAGCATTGAAGGTGGATGTTAAATGATGATGATGATGATGATGATGATGATACACATATGTATACACATACCCCATTGTGTACATGTTTGTGTGTGTATGTATATATATATATATAGAAGTAATTGTCCCTTTGCTATCACCACTAGATAAGAAACAATAAAATCTGAGACAGTTAAAACTTTTGTCTAGAATCAATTACTAGCCTGATAGACTCGGCTACGTCAAGATGGACTTATGTATTCTTCCTCACATTTGGATTTTTATGTATTCTCTCTCCCACTCGGATTTGAAATGTTGCCACATTTATAATATGTCTTTTCTACAGTAATTTTTCTGCATTTTCGTGCAGCTGAAGAGGGCTCTTCATATTGCATTTAAGGTAATGCTCGCATTACTTAAATAAATTGAAGTAGCATGAAACGTGCGTACTGCAATCACCTTTGAAATCCGTGTTGCTTAATCCGTGTTGCCAAATTCAACATATTGATGGCAGACCTCGTCAGAGTAATGCGAAATGTCTCCTGCATGTGCGACCCTACAGAATTAAAGAGACATATACAACATTTCGTCCACCGCATGCAGTTCTCAGGTTACAGCCATAAAGAAAGGATCAGGGTATACAAAGGAGCTATGAAGAAGTTTGAAACAATCAAACGCAACGATAGGAATGGGATTTGCCCACTCTATAGGAGCAAATCATGGAACACCATAGAAAGGACTAAGAAGAAAATAGGGAAGGCAAGCTCATGGTACGATAGCCACAAGTACCAGAGCGTCATGTTCGTCAACACCACCCCTAGAGGTGAACTGGCGTACCGCTTTAGAAAGGCCCTAGACAAACTTAAGCTAAGAATTAAGGTTGTTGAAAGGCCAGGCAACCCTATTAAATCCCTTATCAGTAGAACATACCCTTTCAGTAGAACCCCCTGCACTGATAGGAACTGTATTGTATGTAGATTTAGCCCACAAACGAACTGCAAAACCAGAAATGTGGTCTATAGTATAAGATGTACAGAGGGACGATGCAGAAATAAGACAATGACATATGTAGGCGAAACAGCAAGGAGCATAGGGGAGCGGGTAAACGAACATTGGAGGGAACTTAAGGAAGGGAAGAACTCATCAGTTCTGTACCAGCACGCTGAGCAAGAACATAGAGGCTCAATCAACAACATAAAAATTAAAATCTTATCTACACATAGCAGTGATGCAGCACTTAGACAAATTACTGAAGCTACACACATAATAGAAGAGAAACCTAGCCTGAATAGGAAACTAGAATGGAACACTAACACACACCACTAACAAACCACAAACCACAGCATGTGACAACATATTACCCATAAACCAATAATAATATGAACAAAGTATAATACAATACATAGATAAACAAATGGAATTAAATACTACATACGTTAACAAAATTTAATTAAACACAAAAAAAACAAAAAAAACACACACACATGAACAAATAAATAAATAAAAACAAATACAAACGAACACGTATTAACAGAGAATATAGGTGATACAGACACTCCCCATACACACATGCACTTACAAAAGACACAGACACATTGAAGGACACGCATGCGTAGACACATACAATAGGAATACAAAATACAAAATGGCTGATAGTTAGCAAGGTGAGACACACATAAGAAAGAAGGAAACAAAGGACCACTGATGAGGTCACAGAAGTGTGACGAAAGAACTCTGGTCGAAATAAGATTAAGATTAATGTAATATAAAGCTGAAGCAAATTAACACCAAATATACAGTGCGTGTGTTTTTATTGGCTAAACTGGCAATATGACCATCCCCAAGTACAACAACATCTGTTTCAACACACAATTTCACATCAAAAATCTTGCAAAACAAATATATATATATATATATATATATATATATATATATATATATATACATACATACATATGTGTGTGTGTGTGAAAGTGTGTCTGTGTTTGTCTCCCTCCATCACTTGACAACTGCTGTTGGTTTGTTTATGTTCCTGTAACTAAGCAGTTTAGCAGAAAGGAGGTCTAATATAGAATAAATACCAGGCTTTAAAAACTATAAGTACAGGGGTTGATTTGTTTGACCAAACCTTTTGAGGTGGAACTCCAGCATGGCCACAGTCCAATGGCTAAAACAAGTAAAAGAGATTACCTTGCCAGAAGCCTTCCACCATGATACAATGCCCACATCCTTGATGGCGAAACAGCTCCTTAGAAAACACTGAGACAAACAATTAAACTAATTTTCACCAAAGTGGCAGGTCTGGTTTAAGTAGTTAGAGGTTATCTAAGAGGATGTTGTTATTTTAGAGTCTTAATCATACAAGAGTTTATCAGAATATTTAGTATGACACTATAAACTTTAATTCAGTTGAATGTTGAAATTCTTTGTTTTCTGCTTCTGGCAGAACATGAAATAATCCTTAAAGGTTCCAGGATTAAGTTTCACAGAAAAAAATTTAAACCTGGTTACATTATTTGCTTTTAAATGCTTGCATATCACCACATTTGTTTAAATATGTGCTGGCAAATATGAACATGTTTATACGTGGCTATGAATGTGTGTATATATCAGTGACATATGGTAGTTGTTGTATTGGGTGTGCTGGCACACCCAATACCACCAAATTTCAAGCAGGGGTATAACAAAAGTTTTCCATTAAGATTTGAGGAATGGCTGTGTGGTAACAACCTTGCTTCAAAACCATGTAGATCTAGGTTTAGTTTGACTGTGTGGCACCTTGGGCAAGTGTCTTCTTCTATAGCTTTGGGCTGACCAAAGCCTTGTGAGTCTACCAAATCCACTCACAAGGCTTTGGTCGGCCCAAGGCTATAGTAGAAGACACTTGCCCAAGGTGCCACGCAGTGGGAATGAACCCAGAACCATGTGGTTGGTAAGCAAGCTACTTAGCACACAGCCACTCCTGCGCCTATGTGTGGTATGTGTGGATTCTGAAACAAACCATTCTGCTTGCAATATCAAAGCTGAACTGGTGACCAAGATCAAAGAGGTATTCAAAGATCACACCAAGGACACAGTGAGGAATGCATGCACTTGGTTCTGGAGCTGTCTTGAGGTTGTAGTGGAAGCTGAGGGTGGCTACTTTGAGTAAACTGTTATTCCCTAGCCATAATCTAGTTGATATTTTTTGATTTTTAAAATACTTTTAATTTGGATGGGATCTTTTATGCAAACTGTCATATTTAGTCCAAACACCCTGTACGTGTGTGTGTGCGTAGATAGATAGACAGATATATATATATAAGCTCGCAAGGAATGAAGCCAGTATGCTCCGCTGGATGTGTAATGTAAATGTGCATACCCGTCAGAGTGTAAGTATCTTGAGAGAAAAGCTGAATATAAGAAGCGTCAGTAGTGGTGTGCAAGAGAGACGATTGCGCTGGTTTGGACATGTGGTGAGAATGAATGAGGATAGCTGCGTGAAAAAGTGCCACTCCCTAACAGTTGAGGGAACCCGTGGAAGAGGTAGGCCCAGGAAGACCTGGGCTGAGGTGGTGAGGCAAGACCTTCGAACATTGGGCCTCATCGAGACGATGACTACTGACCGAGACCTTTGGAAATGTGCTGTGCGTGAGAAGACCCGGCAAGCCAAATGAGATCGTTGCCAGTGCCCCTGGACTGGCTCTTGTGCGGGTGGCACATAAGATGTACCATCCTGAGCGTGACCGTTGCCAGTACCGCCTGACTGGCCTTCGTAGGGTTTTCGAGCGAGATCGTTGCCAGTGCCCCTGGACTAGCTCTTGTGCGGGTGGCACATAAAAGACACCATTTCGAGCGTGGCCGTTTTCGAGCGGGTGACACGTAAAAGCACCCACTACACTCTCTGAGTGGTTGGCGTTAGGAAGGGCATCCAGCTGTAGAAACTCTGCCAAATTAGATTGGAGCCTGGTGTAGCCATCCGGTTGCACCAGTCCTCAGTCAAATCGTCCAACCCATGGAAAGCGGACGTTAAACGATGATGATGATGATGATGATGATGATATACTTGGAAATGGATGCATCACATTCAATTAAAAGTAACCATTACACTTGGTGTTAGGAAAGGCCTCCAACCGTAGAAACCATGCCAAACCAGACTGGAATCTGGTGCAGCCTTCCAGCTTGCCAGCCCCGGTCAAACCATCCAACTCATGCCAGCATGGACAACAGACATTAAATGATGATGATGATGATGATGATGATGATGATGATGATATTATATATATATATATATATATATATATATATATCATCATCATCATCATCATCGTACTTATTTGCTTTTTATTAACCTTGAAGCTGTGCGGATAATACCAAACTGACTTGGTGCCTCAACTAAAGTACCTAATTCAACTGAATCTTAATTATTTCTTATAATATATATATGCATGTATTATGCATGTGCAAATATATATATGAATGTGTGTATTATTAATGAAGCATATCAAAAACATCAATAAGAAAACTAAAACCGAAGTCTCTTGAGAACTTTCAAGTCAAATGACTTCTCTTTCCACTTTCCCTTTCAGAAACATAGTTGTAAAGCAGTGATTGGTTGGTTAGGAACCTGTAATCAATAATGCAGTTGTCCTGAATTATGAAATGAAATAATGAAATAAGAGTGGCAGTGGGAGTTAATCCATTACAGTCCTCCTTCCAGAACTTCAGACCTTATGTTTGTATTTACAATCATTATCATTACTAGAGTCACAGTGACCCTGGGAAAAAAACTCATGGTTGAATGGTTAGCAAACAGGAAGAATATTAGGCATAAAAGAAAATGCCCACTCAAAAATAAATCAAACCAGGAGTGGCTGTGTGGTTAAGAAATTTGCTTCCTAACAACATGGTGCCAGATTCAGTCCCACAATGTACTACCATGGGCAAATATTTTCTACTAAAGCTATGGGCTGCAGTGAATGGAAACTGAAAGAATCCCATCATTTATACGTATAAGGCACAGTCATAGCTGTGTGGTGAGAAGCTTGCTTCACAACCACATGGTTCTGGGTTCAGTCCCACTGCATGGCACCTTGGGCAAGTTTCTTCTATTATATAGTTTCAGGCTAACCAAATCTTTGTGAGTGGATCTGGTAGACGGAAGTCAAAGAAGCCCATTGTGTGTGTGTGTGTGTGTGTGTGTGTGTGTGTGTGTGTGTGTGTGTATATATATATATATATATATATATATATATATATATATATCATCATCATCATCATCATCATCATCATCATCATCATCAGTTAATGTCTGCTTTCCATGCTAGCATGGGTTGGATGATTTGACTTAGGACTGTCGAACCAGATGGCTGCACCAGGCTCAGATCTGATCTGGTAGAGTTTCTACAGTTGGATGCCCTTCTTAATGCCAACCACTCTGAGAGTGTATTGGGTGCTTTTACGTGCCACTGGCATGAGGGCCTGTCAGGTAGGACTGGCAACGGTCACGCTCAAATGGTGTTTTTTACATGCCACCTGCACAGGAGCCAGTCCAGCAGCAGTGGTAACAACCTCGCTCGAATGTTTCTTCATGTGCCTCCGGCACAAGTGCCAGTAAGGCAACGCTGGTAACGATCACGCTCAAATGGTGCTTTTTACATGTCACCAGCATGGAAGCCAGATAGCTGCTCTGGCAATGATCACGCTTAGATGGTGCTGTTAGCACTCCACTGGCATGGGTGCCAGTTATTGAATTTGGTTCGATTTTGATTTCACTTGCCCCAACAGGTCTTTGCAAGCAGAGTTTAGTGTCCAATGAAGGAAAGGTTGGCATGGGTGCTAGTTGTCGAATTTGGTTCGATTTTGATTTCAATTTCACTTGCCTCAACAGGTCTTCGCAAGCAGAGTTTAGTGACCAATGAAGGAAAGGTATGCATAAGTGGGCTGGCAAAGGCCTAACAAAGGCCACAGGTTGTGGTCTCACTTGGCTTGCCGGGTCTTCTCAAGTACTGCATATCTCAAAAGGTCTCGGTCACTAGTCATTGCCTCGGTGAACAGACTCCTCTTGTTGGTGTAATGTATCAGTTGATTCACAACCTTTTGTACAGCCACATAAGGACATGTAAACAGGGTTCCATTTGTAAGTTAGAAAGGTGGTGGATGAGCAACACAATACTTCATTCTTATAGGTGCAGGAGTGGCTGTGTGGTAAGTTGCTTGCTTACCAACCACATGGTTCCGGATTCAGTCCCACTGCGTGGCACCTTGGGCAAATGTCTTCTAGTATAGCCTTGGGCTGACCAAACCCTTGTGAGTGGATTTGGTAGACGGAAACTGAAATAAGCCTGTTGTATATATATGTGTATATATATATATGTGTGTGTCTATGTTTGTGTGTCTGTGTTTGTCCCTCCAATGCTGGTGTGTTTACGTCCCCGTAACTTAAGCAGCTCGGCAAAAGAGACTGATAGAATAAGTACTAGGCTTACAAAGAATAAGTCCCAAGGTCGAATTGCTTGACTAAAGGTGGTGCTCCAGCATGGCCGTAGTCAAATGACTGAAACAAGTAAAAGAAACTGTTTCTTGACACTCAATATTTTGCTACAAGGCAGTGAGTTGGCAGAATCATTAGAATACTGGATAAAATTCTTAGCAATGTTTTATCTGTCTTCACGTCTTGAGTTCAAATTCGACTGAGGTTGATTTTGATAAAATAAGTACAAGTTCAGGACTGGGGTCCCGAAATTGCTAGCCTTGTGCCAAAATTCGAAATCAATATTTTCTAACAACTTTCTCTTGGCATAATATATAATTGTTGGATATCAGTACATGATTTTTTTTCTTCTTTTATTTTTGAAAATTGCGCTACGGTCTACAGAATTTGGGTCTGTCACGATGTAGTCTAGTAGTACTGAACCATATGTTATGATTGGCACTGCAAGTATGTTAATGGCACAGATGGTATTTTTTTGCTGTGTAGATGAGTTTGAAAATATTTTTTTCACTCTGTCAAAATATTCATATCTCATTTGCATAGCCTTTCACATTCTTCTTCCTCCTGGCATTAAAAATATGTTCTACTATGTGAACTTTTCGTACTTATTATTTGTGACTGTAGATCATCACTTGTTTCTTTGGATTCTACTATTTCAAATGTACAGTTTTGGTTTCATCTATGCCCATTATAAAATTAATAATTTTGATACTTTCTTAATTAGTGTTTTTATTAAATGATGATCATCATCATCGTTTAATGTCCGCTTTCCATGCTAGCATGGGTTGGACGATTTGACTGCGGACTGGTGAACCAGGTGGCTACACCAGGCTCCAATCTGATTTGGCAGAGTTTCTACAGCTGGATGCCCTTCCTAACGCCAACCACTCTGAGAGTGTAGTGGTTGCTTTTACGTGCCACCGACACAAAGGTACTGGCAGCGGCCACGCTCGAAATGGTGCATTTTACGTGCCAACCTGCACAGGAACCAGTCCAACGGTACTGGCAACGATCTCGCTCGAATGTCTTTTCACGTGCCACTGGCACAAGTGCCAGGAATGCGATGTTGGTAACGATCACGCTCAAATGGTGCTATTTACATGCCACCAGCATGGAAGCCAGACAACTGGTGCTCTGGCAATGATCACGCTCAGACGGTGCTCTTAGTGCTCCACTGGTACAGGTGCCATCAACAGTAATATTATAATTATCATTGTCATCATCATCAACAAAGGTGTTGGTATAGCTTTGAGGTTAAGAAGCTTGCTCCAACCACATAATCTTGAGTCCAGTTTCATTGCGTGACACCTTGGACAACTGTCTTCAACACCAGCCAGCACCGAGCCAACCAAAGCATTGTAAGTAGATTCGGTAAAGACAGTGAGCTAGCAGAATTGTTAGCACATCGGGCAAAATGCTTAGCAACATTTCATCTGTCTTTACATACTGGGTTCACGTGCCACCAGGGTTGACTTTACCTTTCATCTTCCCAGGGTTGATAAAATAAGCACCAGTTGAACACTGGGAGCAATCTAATCGATTTAGCCACCCCCACTGAAATTGCTGGCCTTGTGCCAAAATTTGAAAGCAATATATATATATATAACCATAAAAGAAGTATGAGAGGTGAATATATATTTATTTAACCATGTGACTTCTATAAAATTAAAGTTGTTTACATGAATGTCCATTACATGGACACTCTGTGTCACACTTCTTTATAATGGATTATGGTTTGAACTGTTATCAGAATGTGTAAGAAAAGCTTTATGTGATAGCCAGACAAGTATTTGAATCCATTTAAACACACACACACACACACACACACACACACACACACACACGCACACACACACGCACGCATGCACGCACGCACACACACACACACACACACACACAATAAAAATATCATGTCCTCTAAAATCATATACAGTCTTCTTGCTTCCATAAGATCCTGTTACTCTTATTCTCTATTGCAACAGCCTCTAGCTTGATTTCGCACCACTTTTCTGCTATTTCAAAGGCACACACATAGCTAACATCTCAATGCACTCTTACTTAAACATGCATTCAAATACAGCACCGCCACTGCCATCACCCTCACCACCACCACCAATCTGAAAATTCAGTTTTTTTTTTATATGCTAGGCCACTTGGTTTTAAATTGAATTAATATTCAATTTATCACCCTATATATATAAATAAGAATTTAAATAGTTATGTTCTCCAGCCGGTAACATATACTGCAGTGAATTATTCTCTGCAGAATTGTTTCCGGAATTTTGTGTGCCAGAGCTGAGGCATTTTGAAAAATAACCCCAATGTAATCGGTAGAACTGTATGCAAGTCTTATTTCATGAAGACAATTCGTATATAGTTCTGCAAATTATATTGATTCTAGAACGGTTGTGCTGTTGAGAACTCGGATGTTGTTACGTTAGTAAAATGTTAATGTTCGAAACCGCGGTACACAACTAATTCTTTATTCTGTATATTTCTCATTTTGTCTTGTTCTGGTGTTTTGTGAAGTTTTTTTCTGGAGAACATTATTTTTCTTTGTGGTTGGGTTGTTGATAACCTCTTTCTAGCATATTGGATGTCCACCTAGTGGTCATCCCTTATACACGTGTAATACAATTTTTTCTGAATTTTCAGATTTTTTAATATGCTAGGCCACTTGGTTTTAAATTGAATCAATATTCAATTTATCACCCTATATATATATATATATATATATATATATATATATATATATATATATATATATATATATATATATATATATATATATATAGGCATAGGTATGGTGGTGTGGCACCTTGGGAAAGTGTCTTCTACTATAGCCTTGGGCTGTCCAAAGCCTTGTGAGAGGATTTGGCAGATGGAATGTATATATGCTTTATGTGTGTGTGTGTGTACGTGTGTGTATAAATATATATAAATATATATGTATGTATGTATGTATGTGTGTGTGTGTGTTTGTGCATGTGTATGTGTGTATGTTTATGTGTCTTTGTTTATACCATACAAAACCAGTAATGTTGTTGAGGTAATGTAACAACATTTTGACAAATACACATTGATAAGGTAGGTGGATATGCTCAACCAAATCCTAGAAGGTGGGGCACCAGTATGACTGCAATCCAATAAGCACTAAAAAGACTAAGTATAAAAATAAATATCATAATTAATTTAATTTATTTACACATATAATATGATAATTGCAGTAATTACTTAAGAGTATTGACAAATATGCTTCATATGAGTACATCTTCAGTTTACTCCCTAACTTCCTGCTTAGTTTCTGTGTGTGTGTGTGTGTGTGTGTGTGTGTGTGTGTAGCTATTTGCATACATACATACATACACATATATACACATATATACTGACATGCAAATATACACACACACATACATACATACATACATACATACACACATACATACATACATACATACATACATACATAGGGAATATCACTGAAAATGTTCTGTTAGCTTTTATCGTTTACTTATTTCAGTCATTTGTTTGTGGCCATGCTGGGGCACTGCCTTGAAGAATTTTGGTCAAACGAATTGATCCCAGTACATTTTTTTCCTAATAAATCTGGTACTTATTCTATCAGTCTCTTTTGCCAAACTGCTACATTAGGAAGTCATAAATGCACCATCATCAAGCTGTGATGCTGGAGGCAACACACACACACAGAGACACACACAAACACACACAGACACAGACACACACACAAATATACACATATACGATGGGTTTCTTTTAGTTTCAGTCATCTAAATCCACTCACAAGGCATTGGTCAGTGCGAGGCTATAGTAGAAGACACTTACCCAAAGGTGCCATGCAGTGGGAGTGAACCCAGGACCATGAGGTCGGGAAGCAAATTTCTTACCACACGGCCACACCTGCACCTGTACTGTAGATGTTATACAACACAATATATTTTTGTGTGTATGTATGTATTCATGCAGATTTGTGCGTGTGTGTTTGTGTGTCTGTGTGTGTGTGTTTGTGTGTGTGTATGTGTATGCATTTGTATGTATTGTTTGTGGTTCATAGAAAAAAGGAGCACTAAATTCAAGAAAATACTAAGATCATTAAATTATGTGTACATGTGAGTGTGTATGTGTGTGTGTGTGTGTGTGTGTGTGTGTGTGAGAGAGAGAGAGAGAGAGTGTGTATGTGTGAGTGTACATATATATACTCTTTTACTCTTTTACTTGTTTCAGTCTTTTGACTGTGGCCATGCTGGAGCACCGCCTTTAGTCGAGCAAATCGACCCCAGGACTTATTCTTTAGAAGCCTAGTACTTATTCTATCAATCTTTTTTGCCGAACCGCTAAGTTACGGGGACATAAACACACCAGCATCGGTTGTCAAGCGATGTTGGGGAGACAAACACAGACACACAAACACATACATATATACAACGGGCTTCTTTCAGTTTCCGTCTACCAAATCCACTCACAAGGCTTTGGTCGGCCCGAGGCTATAGTAGAAGACACTTGCCCAAGATGCCACGCAGTGGGACTGAATATATATATATATATATATATATATTGATATGTAAATTTTCGTATAACTTTTTCATTCTTTAACTAGTATCAGCTCAGATTCAGTGACCAAGTTGGAGCACCACTATTGATGCATAAATTATAAATTATAATTATGAATATATAGGTGTGGTTGTGTGGTAAGAAGCTTGCTTCTCAAGCATATGGTTCTGGGATCAGTCCCACGGCATGGCACCTTGGGCAAAGTGTCTTCCACTATAGCTTTGGGATGACCAAAGCCTTGTAAGCGGACTTGGTAGATGGAATCTGAAAGAAGCCTGTCATATATATACATACATACATATATATGTATGTATGTATGTATATGTGTGGGCCTTGGGGCCAATTTCCTTGGCTAAAACCCTTCAAGGCAGTGCTTCAGCATGGCCACAGTCAAATTACTGAAACAAGTAAAAGAATAAAAGTATACATATAAAACACATATTCATACATATCTGCAAACAGACACATATATACACACACACAGGAGAGAGAGAGAGAGAGAGAGAGAGAGAGACAGAGAGAGAGAGAGAGAGGCAGACAGACAGATAGACAGACAGACAGAGACAGACGACAATGAGACAGAGAGACACACAGACAGATAGGCATAGGCACAAATATACAGTAAAGAGTGAATATGTCTCTGCAGGTCACAGGAGCTCATAGAACAAATACCTACCTTGAGATTCTGCAGATATTTTGTGGATGAGATCTTCATTCTTCTCCTCCTTCCGAATTCAGACCCTAACCAATCACCACAGGTAAACATTCTCAGAGAATGTGGTACAACTACATACGACTACTTAAACTGAGTTATGTGGAATATAATGCTCTACCCAAAGATACAAAGGCAGAAACTTCTGAAGTACGCACACTCATGAGCTCCACTCCCACCCACACCACACTGGTAGGAGTCCAGTAATTTCTCATTTAAATATTTCATCTTTATAACACACACACACATGTACACATACACACACACACAGACTCCTGAAAACAATGCAAACATATTATCATCATTATCTTCAGGAGAAGCAATACAAGTATGACTGCTACCTAGACCCCCTGCCATTTGTGCTCCCTGCTATATAAATAATATATATATATATATATATATATATATATATATATATATATATATATATATGTATATATGTATGTATGTATGTATGTATGCATGTATGTATGTGTGTGTGTGTGTGTGTGTGTATATATATCAATGTATTCTTCCTTCTCTCTCTCGCTCTCTTATTATGTGTGTGTGTTTGTGTTTGTGTGTGTGTGGGGGGTTGGGGGTTGTTTGGGTGTTGGTGCGTGCATATAATAAGCGTTTGGATTATTCATATATTCAAAGTTGAGGTATCACTCAGTTAATACAGTGAGACTTAATTCTTTGCTCTCAGACTCAGAGTAGCAAAAGAAAGAAGGCGGCGTCAGTTTTGAGTAAATACACACACGCACACACACACACACTCACACACATTTATTATTGTCATTGTCCTACTTTTAGCAGCCAGTTCTTCATGCTTGCATGGGACAGATGGAATATGTTGAGGAATATTTTCCATGGCCTGATACCCAGCCCCGGTGCAAAAACCTTATCTGTTACTAAACAAGGTAATATTTGCCTGTGGCCAATGTATGTTTTCATGGGAACTGGATGTGAATAATGCTACTTATATGACAGCAATGCTAGTTTACAACTATGATACAACATTCAGACATGCAGACACAAACACACATACACACATCCATACATATTGCACACATGCATACATATATATCATCATCATCATCGTTTAATGTCTGCTTTCCATGCTGGCATGAATTGGACGGTTTGACTTAGGACTGGCGAGCCAGATGGCTGCACCAGGCTCCAATCTGATCTGGCAGAGTTTCTACAGCTGGATGCCCTTCCTAACGCCAACCACTCCAAGAGTATAGTGGGTGCTTTTATGTGCCACTGGCACAAGGGCCAGCCAAGTGATTCTAGCAACGACCACGCTCAAATGTTGTTTTTCACGTGCCACTGGCACATGTGCTTGTAAAGGCAACACTGGCAACGGTCATGTTCAAATGGTGCTTTTTACATGCACTTTATATGCTTGTTAATGTTGATGTAATATCAATTATATAACTAAGACAGCAAACTGACATAATCACTGGCAGGTTGGACAAAATGTCTCGTAGCATTTTGCCCATCTTTACGTGCTGAGTTCAAATTCCACTGAAGTCAATTCTGCCATACATAATCTTAGAGTGGATGAAATAAGAACTGGCTGAGCACTGACAGTCAATGTTATCAACTAGCCCCCACCCCACCCAAAACTTCAGGCTTTATGCCTATTGTAGAAAGAAATGTCATATCTATTATAAAACTAACAAGATTATGAAACAGGTGTAAACAAATAGAATAAACATTTACCTTCTCATCTTGCTTCTCTTATTTGTTTTATTTATGTGTGTGTGTGTGTGTGTGTGTGTGTGTGTGTGTGTGTGTGTGTGTGAGAGAGAGAGAGAGAGTGTGTGTGTGTTCGTATCTGTACCCAATCACCTCTTGACAGCCAGGGTTGGTTTGTTTATGTCTCCATAACTTGGTAATTTTGGCAAAAAGAGACCCAATAGAATAAGTACCTAATTTTAAAAAGAATAGTGTACCGGGGTCGAATTGTTCAGGTAAACAGTTTAAGGTGGTGCTCCAGCATGACCAAAGTCTAATGAGTGAAACATGTAATAGATAACAGCCAATGTCATCATCATCAGCGTTTAACATCCGTTTTCCACCCTGGCATGGATTGGATGGTTCGACTGGGGTCTGAGAAGCCAGGAGGCTGCACCAGGCTCCAATCTGATCTAGCAGTGTTTCTACAGCTGGATGCCCTTCCTAACGCCAACCACTCTGAGAATGTGTATTCACACACACACACATCTTTTATTTTTTACTTGTTTCAGTCATTAGACTGCGACCATGCTGGAGCTCTGCCTTCATGAATTTTAGCTGAACTAATCAACCCCAGTACTTATTTTCTTTTTAAGCTTGGTTCTTATTCTATCAGTCTCTTTTGTGAAACCACTAAGCTACAGGGACATAAACACACCAACACCAGTTGTCAAGCGGTGGTGGAGGACAAACGCAAATACAAAGACACACACACACACACGTGTATACAACAGGCTTCTTTCAGTTTCCATCTGCCAAATCCGCTCGCAAGGCTTTGGTCAGCCCGAGGCTATAGTAGAAGACACTTGCCCAAAGTGCCACGCAATGGAATTGAACCTGGAGTCATGTGGTTGGAAAACAAACTTCTTACTACACAGCAGTACCTACACCTATATTATCGTTTCTTTCAGTTTCTACTAACCAAATACAGTCACAAGGTAATGGTCAACCCAGGGCTATAGTAGAAAATACTTACCCAAGTTGCCACATAGTGAGACTGAACCTGAGACCATGTGGTTGGGAAGCAAACTTCTTACCACATAGCCATATGACTGTATATACAAATTCTGTCTGTGATGGAAGAATGGATGTTAAATGATGGTGATGATGATGATACACACACACACACACACACACACACACACACACACAGGCACGCATGCACACACACACACACACTTTATACACACACACATCATATATCATACCAGAATCCAAAAATTGTATTTTCTCCAAGACTAAAGAATGTACAAAATTCTGCTATTTCAAAGCTCCTGTAGATACAAATATACATATATGTGTGTTTCTCTGTATGTGGAGAGAGAGAGAGAGGGGGGGGGGATAGGGGATAGGGGGAAAGAGAAAGACAGAGACAGAGAGAAGGAGAGTGAGACGTGTAATAGAGATATGTATATACACAGAATCTAGTTTATATGGTGCAGCCCCTCCCCATATGTGCATACACACACACACCACATACATACATACACACACATTCACCATTCACAAAAATTCACTGTTCCTATAGGTAACAATGAGTCACATGGGCATGACTTGATATTTAAAGCAGACAGACAGGCAGACAGATTCAATTACTGTTCTATGGAGCAGTAGTTAGAATGGGCAAAGTTACTTTGAGCATGTTACGACTGTTAGGCACTCACTCACTCGCTCACGCTCACTCACTGGCATACTCATTCAGTTGCTTACGATGTCTCAGATACTGCTGCACTCACATCTATATTTTTTTTCATTTTTTTTTTCCCACATATTTGCACACAAAATGCACGTGGCTTCTATCATCATCATCACCATCATCATCACCACCATCATCATCATCATCATCATCATTATCATCATAGCAATAATAATAATCATAATAATGATAATTTCTTTTATTAGCCACAGGGGCATAGATGAGGGGAACATCACAAGAACAGATAACAGTTTATGTAGGGATTTACATAAAGGATGGAGAGAAAGAAATGGAAAAGACAGTGAAATGTGATAAAAGTATACATAATATGTGATAAAATGAATGATGCAGCAGTCCTGATACAGGAGAAATTCCAACTAGGGCCAATCAAGGAGCCTCACAGGTCCAAGTTTACCCTAACCACCAAAGTCACGAGCCCTCTCCCAACTGTCGCTCTCCCATCTACAGGCACATACTTAGAGAAGGGCCATTTACTCTCACTATTTTTTCCACAGTCACCCATCTTTTCACAAATTCACTGGGTGCTAGCACTTCCCCCTCCACCCTCAATTTCCTTTCCAAGTGGAACTTAAAAAGGTCAATGAAAGCTTGACTGAAGAGGAAGGTGTCTTTCCTCAATCCTGTCAGCTTCTGTCACAGGGGCATAATGATAGGGGCATTGTAAGGATAGTCTACAATTTGTGTGGAGGTTTACATAAAATATGAGGCAAAAGAAAGAGAGAAGATAATGAAATGAGATAAAAGTTCAGTCAGTTGGCACTCCATCGCTTACAACGTCGAGGGTTCCAGTTGATCCAATCAACGGAACAGCCTGCTCGTGAAGTTAACTTGCAAGTGGCTGAGCATTCCACAGACATGTGTACCCTTAACGTAGTTCTTGGGGATATTCAGCATGACACAGTGTGACAAGGCTGACCCTTTGAATTACAGGCACAACCGAAACAGGAAGAGTGAGAGAAAGTTGTGGTGAAAAAGTACAGCAGGGTTCACCACCATCCCCTGCCAGAGCCTCGTGGAGCTTTAGGTGCTTTCGCTCAATAAACATTCACAACGCCTGGTCTGGGAATAGAAACCGCGATCCTATGACCGCGAGTCCGCTGCCCTAACCACTGGGCCATTGCGCCTCCACAGCAATAAAAGTATACATAATATATAAAGTATGTGAACACACGAATGATGCAGTTGTCTTGATGCAAGGGAACTGCCAACTAGGGCCAATCAAGGAGCCTCACAGATCCAGGATAACCCTGACCACCAAAAGCACACGCCCTCTCCCAACTGTTACCCTCCAATCTACATGTGCATGCCTCAAGTAGGTTCATTCACTCTATCCATTTTTGCCAGTCACCAGCCTTTCAAGAAATTCACCTGGAGAGAGCACTACCTTCTCCATCCTTGTTTCCCTTTCTAAGTGGAATATAAAAATGTTGAGGAAGGCTTGAACAAAGAGGAAGGTAGCTTTCCTTGATTCTTTCAATCTCATCCGTCACACAGCCTCTTTTGCCATAGCCACTAGACAGAAGAACACCGCCCTCAAGCCTTGTTAAAGGTGGGTGGTGAGGTGATACACATGATGGACTCAACCAGTAGGCAGATTTGCCCTAAATGTGATAAAAGCTGTTCACTATAATTCCACAAGTCAGTAATGCTCGAGCACTGCATGAGTGCATGTAGTGCAGTTTCATTGCTCTGCACATCTTGGGTAGCCCTGAACACTCTAACCACCAGGCCACATACCTCACTACTCCAACACTAGGCTGGTACTTTATTTAATCAACTCTGAAAGGATGACAGCAAAATTGACCTTGGTGAGATTTGAACCTGGAACATAAAGAATCAACAAAATACCACAAAGGCATTTTGACCAAAGTTTTAATAATTCTGTCAATCTACTCTCTTATGTTTTAGCATAAGTAACAAGGTCAAGAAATTTGGGGGAGGAGTTTAAACAATAACGTTGACTCCAGCACTACTTCATTTTAACAACCTTGAAGTTGATTTGAACTCAGAATATAGAGCCAGAAAGTACTTGTCCCTGGTATAATAAGGAAACAAAGAATCAATATGGTGACTGTTATTTCTACATCTTTGATGTTACAAAGTACAAGAAGATGAACCATTCTGACACCAACATTCTGGAGACTGCCTCTGGTTCTATGAAACAAATTCTCTGTTTTAACCCTTTAGCATTTAAATCAGCCATGTCCAGCCAAAATTTTCTTCTTCGTTAATGTGAAAACTGGCCAAGTCTGGCCTCTCACACCTACCCAACAGTGTCATTCAAAACATAAACAATCACATCATTGAAATCTAAGAGCTACAAGATAACGCATGATTAATTCAAATCAAATATGAATTAATATGCATCACATTTGACAGAATAATCCGAATGCTAAAGGATTAAAGTGGTCTAAGTTAAAACCATCTATCAAAATTTCAGGTTAATTGATGCTTGAAACTCAAGCTTAATAATGACAAAGCTATTTTACTAGATTTTTCATGAATTTTAAAATTAATTGCAACAAAGGCAATGTATTCTAACAAAAATTTGGAAACAAAAGAGTTAAAGGAAAGCAAGTTGTCTTTCATAGCACCATCAGTTCCTCATAGTGAAAGTTTACTAATACCACAACCACCAGCAAATGTAATTAATGTTACTTGAAAGTACATCGCTATTTGCTCTGGCACCCTATCACTACCATTTTTATCTTCTTCCCAGCTGTTCTCATCCTTATATAATGTGGGGTAGCCATGTATCTCCTCTATAGCAAGACGTTTGTGCTTGTCCCTGTATCATACCTTATCTTCTTGAGACCTAATGTAAAACTACCTCTTCTTCTCAAATATTACCCCCACTTAGTCAAGAGCCCTTTTTCCTATTCTTATCCTGTCTTGTAAGTTACTTGGCAGCCTCACTAGTGCTGATTAAAAACAAAGTGGCAAAAGTTAAAATTGGAGCAGCTGTAGCTAAAAGTAGAGTAGGTGTGGTTAAAAGTAGATCAGACATGGTTAAAAGAAGAGCACCAGTGGTTAAAAGTAGAGTATCTATGATTAAAAGTAGAGCACCTGTGGTTAAAAGTAGAGTAGCTGTAGTTAAAAGAGCAGGTGTCTTAAAAATAGAGCAGGTGTGGTTAAAAGTAGAGCAGGGGCAGTTAAAAGTAGAGCACCTGTGGTAAAAAGTAGAGCAGGTGTAGCTAAAAGAGCAGGTGTGATTAAAAGTAGAGCAGGTGTAGTTAACAGAGCAGGTGTGGTTAAAAGTAGGGCAGGTGTGGTTAAAAGTAGAGCAGGTGTGGTTAAAAGTAGAGCAGGTGTGGTTAAAAGTAGAGCAGGGGTAGTTAAAAGTAGAGTACCTGTGGTGAAAAGTAGAGCAGGTGTAGTTAACAGAGCAGGTGTGGTTAAAAGTAGAGCAGGAGTAGTTAAATGTAGAGAAGGTGTGCTTAAAAGTAGAGCAGCTGTGCTTAAAAGTAGAGCAGGTGTGCTTAAAAGTGGGACAGCTAAGGTTAATCAAACCTACATCACTATAGTGACTGAGCAAGACCACATCTAGTGATATATGTAGGATTAATTTTTCCATGAAGCAGTCTTAAACATACCTTGGAGAACTTATCCCACCAAGAAACAGCTGCATATAAGGAAAAGATGCTTGTGCTTTGTGGGACAACGCTGGCAAGCTAAAGTAGAGCTGGCATGTGACCTACTGCTATGGATGTCAAAACATGGCCATACTCAAGCTAGTTATCTGCTGCTCAGCATACGTAGATCAACTCCCTAGAGACACTGGATGCCTCCCTGAAAACTTCTCTCAACTAATGCAGGACCAAGATGGATGGTGTGTGCAGGTTAAGAATGTCTGAGCAAGCTCAACCAGGTGATGATGAATAGTGTAAAAAAAGTAGATTATATACAATTAAAGACTCACTTTTATATATAGAGATATACAGATAGATAAATACATATATGTATGTATGATTGCTAGCTAGCTAGATGGATGGATGGATGGACGGACGGATAGATAGATAAATGGATAGATAGATAGATAGATAGATAGGGAGACAGACAAACAGGCAAATAGAATAGATAGATGACAGATAGATACAGGTGGAGAGGATTGGCATGCAAATGTCCTGTGCAGGTCCTCATAAAAAGCATTTGTGCTGGTGCCACATAAAAGCACCCGTGCAGTGCCACATAAGAGCACCTATGCCATGCCACATAAAAGCACCCATGTAGTGCCACATAAAAGTACCCACACAGTGCCACATAAACGTGCCTGTGTGGTGTCCTGTAAAAGCACCCATGCAGTGCCATGGAAAAGCACCCAGCACACTCTATAAAGTGGGTGGTGTTAGGAAGGGCATCCAGCTGAAAAAACCATGCCAAATCAGACTGGAGTCTGGTGCAGCTCTCCAACTTGCCAGCTCCAGCCAAACTGTCCAAACCATGCCAGCATGGACAACAGACGTTAAATGATGTTGATGATGATGAGTCATATATATATATCTGCCACCGCTGCCACCACTGCTGCCACCACCATCACTACCACCATAATTTTGCATTCTTTTTCCTTGCCTGTATGGGTTGGATGGATCTCTAGCAGGATAGTATCATGTCAGTTGTTGCAATCCTTTATCATCTCCTTTGAGAGGTTTAGCCTCTTGAAATCAGCTTCATCGTTTCTTCTCCTGGCTTCCTCGGTCTGCCCCTTCTGATTCTTCCACTACATCTCTTGCACATAAATAGTTTGCCCTGAATACACACCATGGAACCCTGCCGTCTGCTTCTTTTTGCATATTGAGCATGACCACTTTCCAGATGGCAGCAGAGTCTTGTCACTGTTAGTCTTCGACATGTTTACTTTGAAGTCTCTTGATTCTAAGCTTTCCTTAACATGTGGAATTACATTTTTGGTTCTTTAGAAGATTTTGTTATACAACTGCAGGTATTGATAGACTAGACACACACATTGCAGTGTGTAAGAAGCTTACTTCTCAACTACATGGTTCTGTGTTCAGTCCCACTGTGTGGCACCTTGGGTAAGTGTCTTCTAGTATAGTCTCGGGCTGACCAAAGCCTTGGGAGTGGATTTGGTAAACAGAAACTGAAAGAAGCCCATCGTACATATATATATATATATATCATCATCATCATCATCATCATCATCATCATCATCATTTAATGTCCATCTTCCATGCATGCATGGGTAGGACTGCTGACAGGAACAGGCCAGGTAGAAAAACTACCCTAGGCTACTGTGTCTGTTTTGGCAGAGATTTTATGGCTGGATACCCTTCCTAACACTAACTACTCAACAGAGTGGACTCAGTACTTTTTACGTGGCATTAGCACAGGCAAGGTTAGTTTCAGCATGATTTTTACAGCTGGATGCCCTTCCAAATGCCAACCACATTATAGTGTGGACTGGATGCTTTTAATGTGGCACCAGCAGTGGATATATATATAAACATAGGCTTCTTTCAGTTTCCATGCATCAAATCCACTTACAAGACTTTGGTAGATTTGAGGCAAAAGTAGAAGACACTTGTCCAAGGTGCTACACGTAGGACTGAACCTGAAATTGTGTGGCTGGGAAGTGAACATCTGATCCACACAAGCATGCCTGTACCTCTAACTACCAGTGTATCAAATGTCTACTTAAGCAAAGCTGGCCAATACTGTCTACAACAGGGGTTTTCAACTATTCTTTATCTATGGACCCCTTTGATTACTATTTTATTCTGGTGGACCCCCACGACCATTCGATGTATAAAAACTAGTTTTATATAGAAACTTCTTTCAAAATTCCTATTTTGTTTTTCACACATTAACTTGTGTAGGTTGAGCTATGTAAAACATTAAAGAAAGAAACCTAGCTTTTCTTGCAATACATACCAATACATACATCTAAAGCAACATTTTTTCAGGGGCCCTTAAAATACTACTGTTGCGTTGCATGGACCCCAGTTGAGAACCATTAGTCTACAACATCCATCCAGCAAAATCAGTTTGTTTACAAATTGCAGGGACTCTTCACTCTACTTTTCTATGACCTGTACACTCCTTTTTGTTTCTGTTTGTTTTTCAGTTTCTTTTTTCCAGTTTGTTTTGAAGAGAAAGGAATATATAATGAGATGATAATTTCATGTCTTGTTTTGCAATTTTATTGAAGCACTAAACAATAAAAATATTTTTATAGCATTGATGATTGTATTTTTTCCTGTTCTAAATGTTTATTCCATATTTAATGACAAAGATACCAGTATTTAGATTTCTTGGATGTTTGTAAGTGTAAGGTCAGGAGTAGCCTAGTAATTTCTCTGTAGCTTAACATATTTCTGTGACTCTATTCCTACCAGATTAAAGAACTCCTACATCTTAAAGACATTTCTTTTACTGCCTTTTGAAGATCCTGTAGAACAGATGTACTTTCTGAAATGGTGTCGGTCATGAGTGAGATTTCATCAGTATAATATGTAACTGTTATTTATGAGTAGGAGATAAAGGGATGTTGATTTTATAAGAGTGAAGCCATGTTCTTTAATTTTGTCAATACAAGTGTAAAGAACATGCTTCAGGCAGATGATAAAAAAAGGATTAGTGCAAGCATGTCACCTTGCTAGACACATGTAGAGACACCAAAGCAATTCAAGTCTCCATCAGGTGATTTTACTTTAGCTCTTGTATTCTCCTACAGCAGTCATGGTTAAATTGTGGCCCATGGGCTGGATGCAACCTGCGCAATTTTCTGAATGAAAAATTACCATGAATGTTTTTAGTAGTGCAACCCACCTGATAATGAACCAACTCTCATACAGCCTGTTTCTCAGAGAAGGTTACTGAAGCCAGTCCTTAAGTATCATTACAGTTGTTTCGCTATGCAACCATAATATACTACAGAGTGTCCTACCACGTTAGCAGTGCCATTAAATCTAGAGAAAATCTGTAGCGATAACCTTAAAAATTCATTATAGCTGCTGCTATCACTCACGGTATTCTATATGTCAGAAGAATTTGTTCCATTTTTGTCAAGGTGGACAAAGTTGAAAGCCTTTAAGAAGTCTGAAAAGACTACAAAAAGGAAGACTGCCTACAGATTTTTAGTCCTGACTCCATCAATGATTCTTCTAATTGCTAAAATCTGTCCAATAATAGACCAATTTTTCCTAAACTCATTTTAGTTTCTTAAGCTCTAGCTGTATCATCATCATCGTTTAACGTCCGCTTTCCATGCTAGCATGGGTTGGACGATTTGACTGAGGACTGGTGAAACCGGATGGCAACACCAGGCTCCAATCTAAATTTGGCAGAGTATATGGCTTACTAATAATTTGTAGTAGATATTGCTGCTTTTACAATAAGGGTAACCCTGCTCTGTATTTTTTAGTCATCCATAAATTAGTTTTCTTGGAGGATGGGAGAATATAACCTTCAGTCCATTTCTCAAATGAGTTTTAATCATATGATTTCAGGTTCAATTCTACTGTGTGGCACCTTGGGCAAGCATTTTCTATTATGGCCTTATGCCAGCCAAAGCCTTGCAAGTGGTTATAGTAAATACAAACTGAAAGAAACTTGCCCTGTGTATCTCTCTCTATATATATACACACACATACACATGCATACATATACATACATACATATGTAAATATATATATGCATGTATATATAGGTGAGCTGGCAGAATTGTTAGCACGCCGGGCGAAATGCTTAGCAGTATTTCGTCTGCCACTACATTCTGAGTTCAAATTCCACCGAGGTTGACTTTGTCTTTCATCCTTTCGGGGTCAATTAAATAAGTACCAGTTACACACTGGGGTCGATGTAATCGACTTAATCCCTTTGTCTGTCCTTGTTTGTCCCTTCTATGTTTAGCCCCTTGTGGGCAATAAAGAATTGTACATATATGTGTGTGTTTATGTTGCCTTGTCTTAACATCACATGGTGGTTGTAAAGGAATGTCACTGATTTACAAGGACTATCATTCATTTTGAGTTTTCTGTGACAACATGCCTGGCCAAGGATAAAATATTACCTTGCTTGAAAACAAGCAAAAGTTGGCATCAAGAAGGGCATTCAGCAATAGAAAAACCTGCCTCAACAAATTTTGTCTAAACTATGCAGACACAGAAAGTACATGTTATGATGAAGACAGTCTTGGTGGTGGTAGTGGTGCTGGTGGTGGTGGTGAATACAAAATTAGGAGAACAGTATTAAATGCCTCAGTATTCCAGACATCTACTGATACATTATCAAGGCCAGTTGCCTTCCTGCTTTTGGTCTTTTTATTCAGTATGTCAGTGAGTTCATCTAATGTGAGAACACCATGTTTATTATCAAGATTGTGTTTAATAGCAGTTTCTATGGGTCTAACTGAAACTGCCAAAAGGGATTACCCAAAAGTAAAGTTGACTGTAATTTTTCAATCTTTCAAATAACTTTTAGTGTGTTTCTTAATCACAGACCCATACCTTTTACCTTTTACTTGTTTCAGTCATTAGACCGTGGCCATGCTGGGGCACAATCTTGAAAAATTTTTAGTTTGACACTAATACTTATATATTTTTTTAAAGCCAAGTACTTATTCTGTTGGTCTATTTTGACAAACCATTAAATTACAGGGACATAAACACACCAACACCAGCTGTCAAGCTGTGGTGAAGAACAAATATAGACACAAAGACACATACACAGACAGAATATATATATAGGCTTCTTTCAGTGTCTGTCTACCAAATCCACTCACAAACACAAGTCTATAGTAGAAGACACTTGGCCAAGGTGCCATGCAATGGGACTGAACCCCGAACCATGTGGTTGGGAAGCAAGCTTGTTACCAAACTTATTATTATTTAGGTGGCGAGCTGGCAGAATCCTTAGCACACTGGACAAAATACCTAGTGAAATTTTGTTTGTCTTTACGTTCTGAGTCCAAATTCTGTTGAGATCAACTTTGCCTTTCATTCTATTGAGGTTGATGAAATAAATACCAGTTGAGCACTGGGTTCAATGTAGTTGATTAGCCCCACCACCCAAATTTCAGGCCTTGTGCTTCTAGTAGAAAGGATTATTATCATCATCGATGCTGCCAATAAGGTGAGGGTTGACAATGAGTACAGTAATGAATTCCAGGTAGAGGTAGGGGTCCACCAAGGTTCCGTCCTCAGCCCCCTCCTATTTACCATAGTCCTCCAGGTGATCACAGAGGAATTCAAGACAGGTTGCCCCTGGGAGCTCCTCTATGCTGATGACCTCACACTAATTGCGGAGTCACTATCAGAACTAGAGGAGAAGTTTCAGGTGTGGAAGCAAGGACTAGAATCGAAGGGCCTTAGAGTCAACCTAGCTAAAACCAAAATCCTAATAAGTAGAAAGGTAGATAAAACACAAACCCCTTCAGGTAGATGGCCCTGCTCAGTATGTAGAAAAGGAGTAGGTAGTAACTCTATAAGATGTACCTGGTGCAAGCTATGGACACATAAGAGGTGCAGCAATATCAAAGGCAGGTTAACTAGCAAGTTAGTTTTTGTATGTGGCAGATATTCAGGTGCAATAAACACTGTAAACAAACAGGAAACAACTACTATCTCATTCCAGGGAGAAAAACTAGAGGTAGTCGATAGCTTGCGCTATCTAGGTGACCAAGTTAGTAGTGGGGGTGGGTGCGCTGAAAGTGTAGCTGCTAGAATAAGAATAGCCTAGGCAAAGTTTAGAGAGCTCTTACCTCTGCTGGCGACAAAGGGACTCTCGCTCAGAGTAAAAGGCAGACTGTATGACGCATGTGTACGAACAGCCATGCTACATGGCAGTGAAACATGGGCTGTAACTGCTGAGGACATGCGTAAGCTTGCAAGGAATGAAGCCAGTATGCTCCGTTGGATGTGTAATGTCAGTGTGCATACCCGTCAGAGTGTAAGTATCTTGAGAGAAAAGCTGAACATAAGAAGCATCAGTTGTGGTGTGCAAAAGAGACGATTGGACATGTGGTGAGAATGGATGAGGATAGCTGCATGAAAAAGTGTCACATCCTAACAGTTGAGGGAACTCATGGAAGAGGTAGGCCCAGGAAGACCTGGGCTGAGGTGGTGAGGCAAGACCTTCAAACATTGGGCCTCACCGAGGCGATGAGACCTTTGGAAATGTGCTGTGCGTGAGAAGACCCAGTAAGCCAAGTGAGATCGTTGCCAGTGCCCCTGGACTGGCTCTTGTGCGGGTGGCACATAAGATGCACCATTTTGAGCGTGGCTGTTGCCAGTACTGCCTGACTGGCCTTCGCAGTATTTTCGAGCGAGATCGTTGCCAGTGCCCCTGGACTGGCTCTTGTGCGGGTGGCACATAAGATGCACCATTTTGAGCGTGGCCATTGCCAGTACCGCCTGACTGGCCTTCGTGCGGGTGACACGTAAAAGCACCCACTACACTCTCTGAGTGGTTGGCGTTAGGAAGGGCATCCAGCTGTAGAAACTCTGCCAAATTAGACTGGAGCCTGGTGTAGCCATCCGGTTTCACCAGTCCTCACTCAAATCGTCCAACCCATGCTAGCATGGAAAGCGGACGTTAAACGATAATGATGATGATGATGATGATCTTCACAACACCAGGCAAAATGATTAGCAGCATTTCGGCCATCTTTATGTTCTGAGTTCAAATTCCGCTGAGGTCGACTTTGCCTTTCATCTGTTCGGAGTCAATAAAACAAGTACCAGTTGAGCACTGGGGTAACTTAATTGACTTGACCCCTTCCTCAAAACTGCTGGCTTTGTGCCAAACTTTGAAACCATTATTATCATCCACGTGGAGGCGCTATGGCCCAGTGGTTAGGGCAGCGGACTCATGGTCAGAGGGTCGCGGTTTCGATTCCCAGACCGGGCGTTGTGTGTGTTTATTGAGCGAAACACCTAAGCTCCACGAGGCTCCGGCAGGGGGTGGTGGCAACCCCTGTTGTACTCTTTCGCCCCAACTTTCTCTCACTCTTTCTTCCTGTTTCTTGAGTAACGCTGCGATGGACTGGCGCCCTGTCCAGCTGGGGGGGGGAACACATATGCCATAGAAACCGGAAAACCGGGCCTATGAGCCTGGCTAGGCTTTGAAAGGGCGACGTTTATCGTTTTTTATTATCATCCTCAATGTCATCAATATTGCACAACTGCTGTTGCTAAACTTAACTAAACAATAACAAAAGAGATAGAAAATAATTCAGCCCAATGAAGAAGGTATCCGTTCATCCGTACCAGAGATAAATGTAGATCAAATGAGTCAAAACTTTCTACATTCAAATGATATAAAGAACTGAAGCTGAAAAAGAGACTAGAATCAGATTATGTGCTTATATCCTGCCTTGCTAGTAAACATTAACACATGATCACTCATTCACTCTCTCTCTTTTTCTCTCCCGCCTGTTCTTCCTCTCTCCCTCCATCCTCTTTTATCCTACCTTCCCTCGAAATCCCCTCTGACTTCTTCTCTTTCTCTCTCTCTCTCTCTCTAGTAATCCATGTGACCTCTCTGTGACAAAATAAGCCACTTGTTTGCATAATCATCAAGTGTATAAACAGCAGTTACTTTGTTTCAGAAGACCACTTATGATATGTACGTGCAACAGATGTTAGTATTGGTGGTACACTACAACATAAAGGACACTCACTATCATCCCCCTTTCTTTCACCCTCCCTCTCTCTCTCTCTCTCTCTCTCTCTCTCTCTCTCTCATATATATATATATACATGTACATACATACATGTATCTGAGTGTGGGTGTATATATATACATACATGTGTGTATGTGTGTGTGTGTGTATATCTATATACATATATATATGTGTATGTGTGTGTGTATATAAGTATGTATATGTGTGTGTATGTATATATATATCAATGCACACATACATATGCACACACACACACACAAACACAAACACATACAAATATACACATATATACAGATATATACAGAAAGAGAGAGGTAGACAGACAGATATATGGACATATTCACACCCAAATACAATATATACACATGCACACACACACACACTTACACATACATGCAAAGAACAACAACAGCAACAACAAAAGTGGCAACAAAAATGAGCAGGCTAGTCAAGATTACACTACTAATCCAACATAGTAACTTAGTCTATGACTGCTGATTTGAAATGAACTGTGAAAATTTTGTTCAGAAGATAAAACTTACACTAAACAAGAAGAGATAAAAGTGTTGGCAAACCAAATCACTGTTTCTATAACTTACAAACATCATGTGCATTGCTGGTAAATCTAATTTAGTGTGTGTGTGTGTGTGTGGTATATATATATATATATATATATATATATATATATATATATATATATATATATATATATATATATATATATATATATATATGTATATATATATATATATATATATATATATATATATATATATATATAACGCGAGAGAGTTAGGGGTTGGGGGTACAACCCACTAAGGGATAGTATCTATCCAGTATACTGCTGGGAGGGTACCCAATTATTGCTACGCTAGTGCTATACTAGGTGCAATCAATGGGAGCGGGTAAAAGTGGAGGTTTTACCCAAAATTTGTGTAACAATTAGAAAATGGAGGATAATATGCTGAACCCAACTACTTGCAGACGGTGTATCCCGTTGAATTCATTAATTTAATTCATAGCAAAAGTGACAAAAGAGAGGAAGAAAAGAAAAAGAAAGAAAGAACCAAAGCACAGGTGTCCATGGCAGACTATGTTATTTTGCCAACATGGTTTACATATAGAAGTACAAAGTACATAAGGAATTAGAGGATGAACAGAAGTTTAATCTTACAGCTGTTACGGCCTAGTTTTGGCAGACCCCATTCCATCCGAATATTCCTTTCCGGAGTGATTATCGGATGACATTTTGAAATGGGGTTACATGCCCGAACCTCTAGGCCTCTTCAGAGATTCACAAAGGGTTACATACAGATGTAGAGCAAGAGGTAAAAACAGAGGTGTGGTAGAGACCAGAAGAAAAACAACAGCATAAAAATTTAAGGAATGGAGAAAACGCATGTTATAATTGCATACTTCATTCCTACATATGTTTCAAAGGATTACAACCTATGTGATCCATAGGGATCTGTTGTGTTAAAATTGTAACCTTCTCTCCATGGAATGCATGGGAATCATCTTAAACGTAAGACATTATGACCGAGTATGTAGGAATAAAGTATGCAATTATAACATGCGTTTTCTCCATTCCTTAAATTTTTAAAGATACTCAAATACCCAAAATTTCAAGGAGTTCCTGCCTTAAAAACAGGAACTACACCACAGTTATTTTGTGTTCTTTGCTACATTGGTCTCTATTAACCCATTTATTCTATCCGAAGAATTTTTATTCATTAAGATAGAAGAAATACATATAATTAAATATATATATATATATATATATATATATATATATATATATATATATATATATATATATATATATATATATATATATATATATATAAGTCAGTAAATAGTGGGGTTGTGTTAACCGCACGTGGAGAAATAATAGGAAAATGAAAAAAAGGTCAAGGACTCACGGACAAAGAAAAAGATTACATCACTAATTTCAAATGCAAGCCCAGCCTCTTCTATGGCCTCCCTAAAATCCATAAGAACAAATCCATCACCGAAGCTTGCAAACTCTCCTCTGAAATCTACATCAACATCAAGGCACCGGAAGATTTAAAACTAAGACCCATTATAGCAGGCACCTCCTGCGAAACACATCGCTTAAGCAATTTCTTGGACATTCTTTTGAAACCTTTCCTAAGCCACATCAAAAGTTTCATCAGAGATGATCTTGACATGCTCAATCACCTCCCGAAAACAACAAACGAGGAGTCACTCTTGGTTTCTTTTGACGTGGTCAACCTTTATACAAATATCCCTCATGAATATGCGATTGAGGCAATTAAATTCTGGCTGCACAAACACCCAGAAACATTTCCTAATCGCATCAACACAACTTTCATCATAGAATCACTTAAGTTCATTCTGACCAACAATTACTTTCTATTTGCAGACACATACTTTCGCCAAAAATGTGGTATCGCGATGGGTACTAAAGCTGCACCAGTCCTTGCGAACCTCATAATGGGTTTTTTTGAAGTAACACTATATGAAACCTCACGTCAGAAATTTGGACACCTTTTCCACATCTTTTTAATGGATAACTGGAAAAGATATTTGGATGATTGTTTCATCATATGGAATGAACCCTATGAAAAACTTCTAGAATTCAAATCCATTCTTAATAACATACATCCCAACATTCAATTCACTATGGAATTCAGCAAACATCATCTCCCTTTTCTTGATCTCTTAATCATAAAAACACCTAATAACCAAATCACAACCGACATCTACCACAAACCTACAGACTCACAACAATACCTCCTTTTTAGCTCATGCCACCCAAAACACACCAAGATAAATAGCCCCTTTAATTTAGCTAAAAGAATTTGCACCATTGTCTCTGACCCAACCACTCGAGAAATACGCTTACAAGATCTCAAAAAAACACTGTTACAACGCCAATATCCCTCCACACTCATAGATCTTGGAATAAAACGTGCCAAGGAACTTGACAAAAACACACTAAAAACCAACCAACATAATAACACACCCAACCCCAAAATACTTCCATACATCTCCACCCATAACCCCAATAACATCGAAGCATTCACCACAATTAAACAAAACCTCCCCTTACTCACCACAGACGCGAAAATGAACAATATCATTAATACACACAAAGTCCTTAAATGCAAAAGGCAACACAAATCTTTGAAAACATTATTAACCAATTCCAAACTACATACACCACTTCCACCCCCATCAGTTAAAAAATGTGCACGCCCTAATTGTGGCACCTGCCCCTACCTACTTGAAGGCTCTGAATTTACCTTCAAACGAGGAACAAAGTTTAAAATTAAAACCAATTTCTCTTGTTCCTCGGGTAACCTCATTTATGTCCTTACTTGCGCAGGTTGCCAAAACTTCTATATCGGACAGACGAGCCTCCCATTACATAGAAGAGTAGCTGTCCATAAGGAACAAATAAACCTCCCACAATACCGCCAAATTCCACTCAGTGGCCACATAGACTCTTGCGCCAGAAACAAAAACCCTAAATTCATTATATTCCCTTTCTATCAATGTAAAGACAGAATCTCCACACAAGAAAGAATCAACAAGGAGAATCTTTTCATAGAGAAATTCCAACCATTTCTTAACACACACACCCCTCAGTGACCTTATTTCTCTATGAACAGACACAAACTTCCTGTTGGGAAAAAAAGAGTTCATAACTCTAACTAAAAACACTTGTCTCCCCTTACACACACTTCCTGTTTTGACACCACATTTCCTGCTTAACACAAACTTTTAACCCTTTTTTTAAACCTAACAAAACTCTCAACTCTCATGCATCCTTATTTTTCCTACCAATTTATACATGACCTACTATTGAACTACAAAAGCTCAAAGACAATATAATGTATGGGTATATTTATTTTTTTATATATTATTGTTTTATATATTATTTTCTTCATTTTGTACTTCTTTGTAAAAAAACATTTTCATTCTCCTTCTTCTTGATAATTTGCTTCTTCGCAATGAAAACCGGTTAGAAAAAATCTTTATTAAATTATGCTTCCAGTTCAGCATTCTGGCTTTTTTTCATTTTCCTATATATATATATATATATATATATATATATATATATATAAACTTACTTGGTAATGGAAATATATATATATATAAATCTTTTATCTTTTACTTACTTCAGTCATTGGACTGTGGCAATGCTGGTGTACCACCTTGAAGGTGTTTTGTCCAACAAGTTGAGCCCAGAACACTTTTTGTTGTTGTTGTTAAAGTACTTATTCTATCAGTCTTTTCCTGTCAAATGGCTAAATTGAGGACATAAACAAACCAACAGCAGTTGTCAAGCAGAGGTGGGGACAAACAAACACAAAGACTTGCACACATATATAAACATGTATGTATGCGAGACTGAACTCAGAACCATGACGTAGGGTTGTTTGGAAACAAACTTCCTACCACTTCACTACGCCTGCACCTTTATTCAAACAAGTGTGTGTGTGTGTGTGTGTGTGTGTGTGTGTGTGTATATATATATATATATATATATATATATATATATATATATATATATATATATATACATATATATAAAGTGTATGATTAAGTTATAGACTGAAGTTCTATAAATCTAACCATATTTGTGAAAAATAAAGGAGATGTTAAAAAGATGGAAGAAGTTTATTCAGGCATACGACCGTTTTGTACATAGATATAAATTCATTTTCAGAATTTGCAAATATCAAAGTATTCATCAGTGCAGAAAAAATAAGAACTTAAAAGAGCAGAGAAGTTGGACCTATGAGTTTCATGTCTATTTGTTACTATCCCTGTGTAACAGTGATGGGAGTCACGTCAATTATTAAACCACAACTAATGGATGAGTCACAATGGTGCAAACAACGTCCTTCGTTTCCAATTATCCATGGAAACATATCTAGTAGTGTGAAAATGTTACTTACTTGGAAACAGATAAGGGTTGGCAACAGTAAAGGCATCCAGCCAGAGAAAATTTCCTCAACAAATTCCAACTGACTCATACAAGAAAGGAAAAGTGGACTTTAGAATGATGATGATGAAAAGCAGAGAAGCAGAGTATTTCAACAGAAATATGATTAACAAAAACGTTAACCCTCTTGATACCAAACCTGCCCAAGAATGCTGCTGGTTCTAATATACAAACTTACTGCTTTAAAGTGGTCTAAATTAAAACCTTCTATGAAACTTTTATGCTAATTTGTTCCAGACATCAGCTTAATAACGAAAAAGTTATTTCACTAAATTCTTCATTATTTTAAAAATTAATTGAAACAGAAACAGTATGTGTCAACAGAAATATGGTAAGAAAAGGGTTAAACCCTAAGCCTCCAAATCTCTGACCTAAATTTTTACACTCAGAACTGTAATAGTCAATGTTTGAAACATTTACTTCCGAAAAAAAAAATTGTAAAAAAAATTGTTAGAAATGGTCAAGTTATGTATTCCAAAACAGAAAATGTGAAGAATGACAAAATATTAGAGCAAAATGAAATTTTAAAACACTTTTTTACTTTATAGTCAGAGTTATTAAGAAAATTTCCTTCCAAAATAAAAAGAAAAAGTTATTCAGATGAGGTTTATATTAAGTATCTATGCTAATAAATATTATTTAATGTATATATAAATCTTGTGTAATATATATAGTAGCATGGCTGTTGGGAAAGTATCAACTACTGCCTCATGAGTGGATTTGGTGACCCTGCCAGTGCTGATGCCACATAAAAAGCATCCAGTCCACACCATAAAGTAGTTAGTGTTTGGAAGGGCATCCAGCTGTAAAAACCTTCAAAGATAGTCATCTATCTTCTAGTGCTGACTTAAGCAACTCAAGTTTCTTGCAGTAGATCTTCTTTGTTATTGTTTGGTTTGGGTTTAAAAATTCAAAGTGAACTAAACCTTTCATATCCCACCAAACAGATAACAACACCTTACATGGGTGAAGACCAAATTTAGCCTGAGGTGCTGGTGTTTCTCTTTTCCTTACCCACTGTCTTTGGCACTTGACAATTTTATAGAGAACCCATTTCTCATCACCAGTCACTATTCAGTCCAAAAATGGTTCATTCATGAGATGTGACAAACAAAGAAGAGCACACATTCACTCTCTGCATGCAATTAAACTCAGAAAGTTTGTGAGCAACCCACTAACCCAATTTGCTGACTTTTCTGATGGCAGGCAGGTGTCGATGAATGGTTGAATGACCAAATCCAAGCTTCTCTGCTAGTTCCTCAGAAGTTACACTGGGATTTTGTTCTAATAGGGTTTGCAGAACATCCTCATCGAGCTCTACAGATCTTTCAAGATGAGGCTCGTCTTCCAGGCTCCAGTTTCTGGCTTGGAATTTCCGGAACCACTGTTGATTCTTGTCCAATCCCTATATATTGCATTAATATTCCTCTCTGACCACCATATATTGCATTAATATTCCTCACACTTTCTGTTGTGTTGTTGCCTTTATTGAACTCATAAAGCAAAATATGCCCAATATGCTCCTTTGTCACTTCCATTGTAGCTTTGAAAAAATAACTGTTAAAATTGAACCACACTCTTCAAAATTTGACTAAGAATAAGTAAAAAAAGGTAAAATTACTACCTGCTTTTATAGCAGGTTGATGCAGGTAATTTATCCAGCCCCGCTCCAACTTTTAGTTCATGCAATTGAAAAAACCGCATTATTTATGGGATGACCCAATATATATATGATACTAATTGCTGCTATGAACACCAAATTTTCTTATGTAACCATACCACCAAGTAGTAAATTATCACTGCATAACTCTTTCTTTCTCTCTCTCTCCAATTTCCCTCCTCAGTCAGCTAACAGAGAAAGAGAGGGAGAGAGAGAGGAGGAGGGAGACAGAGGGAGAGAGAAAGAGAAAGAGAAAGAGAGAGAGAGTAATAACTGGTGTTTATAGTAGAAAACACAAATTACCACATGGTAGGACTGAACCCAAATTGTTGTGGTTGCAAAGCAAATATCTTACCCACACAGTTATGCCTGTGCTTATATATGTATGTATATATACACATATACATATTTATATACAGAGGCATCTATATGTATGTATATACATATATACATAATCATACACATGCATGTGTGTATTCACATAAATACACACACACACACAAACACAAATGCAACTGTACTGCATATTTTTCTTCTTCAAATCTAAACATATCTTGATAGACATTTAAATTGTAAACTAACCTTGGCAGCATACATATACATACATAGTAAATCAGAATAAAAATATTTGAATGGAACTCTTTCTCTAATATGTTGTACAATTCCTAGTGAATGTCTTTTTGACATCAAGTTGAACTCTTACTTGGCAACGAGATCTTGAAAAACTTTCTGAGAAATTAGCAAAACTAAAAGCCTGGCACCAATGAAATATTTGTAATGGGAGGTTAGACTCTCCTTTCTTATGAGTTGTTAATGGCTCTCTGGTGTCTGTTCATTTGTCTATCTGTTCATCTTTTTCACTTTAACACACTCACCCATTCTACTCAGATGCACATGCAGAAACATCTAAAGATATGTATGCATATGTGCAGATATATATATATCTGTAGCAGTTGGTGTTAGGAAGGGCATCAAGAACATAACACACAGTCCAGTTCGAGAATCGAACTCACTACCTCATAATTGAGAGCATGACACTCTAACCACTGAGCCATGCACCTATAATGCTAAGTGACAGGTTAAGAATGACTTGAAAGAATTTAAAATTAGAAACAACAGAATATTAGTTTCAAATTTTGGCAAAAAGAAAGCAATTTCAGGGGCTGGGGCAAGTCAATTACATTGATCACAGGGTTCAACTGATACTTATTTTATTAACCCTGAAAGGATGAAAGGCAAAGTCTACTCAGAACATAAAGACAGATGAAATGCTGCTGAAATGCTCATTACAAATATTTCATTGGTGCCAGGCTTTTAGTTTTGCTAATTTCTCAGAAAGTTTTTCAAGATCTCGTTGCCAAGTAAGAGTTCAACTTGATGTCAAAAAGACATTCACTAGGAATTGTACAACATATTAGAGAAAGAGTTCCATTCAAATATTTTTATTCTGATTTACTATGTATGTATATGTATGCTGCCAAGGTTAGTTTACAATTTTGCCCAGCATGCTAATGATTTTGCCAGCTTGCCACTATATAGAAACAACAGAACAATGATTAAGAATTTGATTTAGAAATGATCTTTTATTTAGAAGAGGCACGAGCAACCATTTTTTGAGATGGGGGCTACATATGACTTAGTTCATCATCAAGTGGGCTGCACTACTACAAAAATTCAAAGCAATTTTTCATTAGGTGTGCCATCTTGAAAATCTCATAAACTGCAGTTGCCTATGACTGATTTAGAAGCATATTTCCATTTTAATTTTAATCAATTTAAATTTTGAAGTTCCCTCCCTTACCAATGTTGATAATAATTGTTGTTAGCACTAATGCCTTTTCTTCTCATTACAGGTGAAATTCTAATTAAAAATATGTATTTGCCTCACTACATTGTGTTAGCCTACTAACATTTGAGCTGTGGGTCTGTGAACAGAAAATAGCTGAGTGTATGATAAAGGGGTAGTGAAGGCACTTATTCATATCTTACCATCAGCACTCTGCCTTGAATAAGAGCAGTATAACAGGTATCACACAGAAGAAATTTGATAATGGAATGCCAAACTGGAACCTAAAGTATTTGAAAATCCAACTCAAAAGAAATTAGAAGAGAAGCTGAAAGTCTCTGTTCTTTTCCTTTTTCTTTTTCCATGTGAAATATAAATTAGCCCCTGAGATTTTAGAACATTATGCTTGGCTGAGACAGTTGATAAATCTCATCCACAATGTCTTCTTCATATTCCCCCTAGAAAGGGGAAAAAGAAATATAAATTATTTTACTCTAACAACTTTTAACTAAGCAATGAACTGGAAGAGGTAAGAAAATATAGACAAACAACAGAGGGCTGGGTGAGGGTAGGGAATAAACAAATATTATTGCCTGGGGTGTGGCACAAGCAAAGTCAAAGCCCCAGTCTTCAATGATGTGTCAGTGCTAATAATAAATACTGACCCTGTCCCACCCTACCCCATTCTGGCTCACAAATCCAAAGGTCAACTTTATAACAAAGATCAACAATTCATAGCAGAACAAATTGGTGTATACTCCTGTGATTCTGCCTTTCATTCTCTCTCCCATCATCCTCCACCCTCTTGTTCCTAAGACCACCACCAGTGTCCCCTTCCTTCTGTTCCTTCAATTAAGAATATCCTAGATCTATACCATGTAAATGTCATGGGTGGTGTAAATAGGCATGTAGGTAAGAGTGTGTTTACTCCTGTCTGCTAGTGTTGCATAGTGATTGTACATATATGAGCCTCTGTGTGTGTGTGTGTGTGTGTGTGCGTGTGTGTGCGTGTGTGTGTGTACGTGTGCTTGTAAACAAAGGCATTTATGAATGTTTATTTCCTACTACTGGCCAAATTTTTGACCATTCTAAATTTAGGTTATTCTTGGAATTCCACATACCTATAACTCTAGAGGCAGCTTATGCCTTGCCTGGGGCTTTGGCACATTTTACTACTCCTCTCCCTCTATTTACCTCTCTTTAACCGGTTCCTTTCCATTCACCTTATGCCTTCTTTTTCACTTCAATTTCATATTGACCCCTTCAATAAATTAAGAATTCTTTATGTGTACTATTTACTTGAGTAGTTTTAAATTGCTTTCTAGGTGTGATTTATCACCCTCTCCCTTCCCATACAGTTTTTCCTTCCACATTTGAGAACTACTTTTTCTCTCGTCCTTGTTTGAAGAATTGACTCTTTCTGCTTTTGCTTCTCCAATTCTAACTTCTTCCCATTTCATTCACCTTGCTGACCCTATCACACTTCATCTATTTAAACCTTTCCCCTGACTCCACACATCTTTTACTTCGATTCCTTCATTATTTACTTGCTTACAGCAGGTGCAAACATGACTATGAGAGAAAAAATGTGGAGAGATATTTTACTAAGATTTTTCATGATTTTCAAAATCAATTATGAAGCACATCCCATTAATTTTCAACCTTTCTTTTTTAGAGATTATTGTAATGTTAGTATAAAGTAAAAAGTAAAGGGTAGACAGGGTGAGGAACAGTTTTGATACCCATCTTTGTTAAATAGTTGGTTACTTGGATGAAACTGTTGGGTGGTGCATTGTCCTGCTGCAACTGTTGTGGTCTTTTGCAATGAAATCTCTTCCTGAACTCTCTCAAAACATTCACAAAGTACTTTTTGTTGACCATCTGGGAATCCAGAGGGAACCCAGTGGATGTAGATGATGACCTTACTGTTGAAAAAGGGGCTCATCATGAGCTTCCTGGTAGGCATGCTTTGCCTGGCATTTTGTGCCAATGAAAAACAGATGCTTGGCTAATACAAGTTAATCCAAAAGCAGTCTGTGGCATTTTGTAAGTTTCTGTAGCATTTTTGCCCAGTTTAACAAAAACTTTATTGTATAACAAGCTTCCAAATTGTCTTCATGTTCTGATTGCATTCTGCAAACTAGTCAACTGGGAGAAGGTGGCAATCTGGCAGAATCATTAGCATACCAGGCAAAATGGTTCATGGCATTTCGTCTGCCTAGGTTCCAAGTTCAAATGTTGTTGAGGCCGATTTTACCTTTCATCCTTTTGCAGTCAATAAAATAAGTACCAGTTGAACACTGGAGTCAATTTAATCGACTAAGCCCACCCCCACCCCCACCCCCCATCCACTCTGCCGCTACCGCCAAACCTGCTGGCCTTGTGCCAGAATCTGAAACTAATGTTATACATATAGCTTCAATCATAAACATATAAAATTTCACTTTCATAATGAATTGCATCAGACAACGTTAAAGTGATCTGTCCACAGATGGTTAAGTGGCTTCTAAAAAACTGATAATCCTTGTAGGTAGAGGTAAACAATGTTAGCCTAACTAGTAAGGCTTTTAGTTGTTCAGAAGCACTCTGGTGCAGTTGGCGACATGGTCATTTGGTATATCACAGATTCAGGGTTCAACTCCCATTGCAGTTCTATTAATTTTTTCTTGTCATACTTTTTAAAAATGAAACTCTGAGAAGGTACAGCTATAAATAATAGCATTAAAATATATTGGGTCATGTGTGGATATATGTATGTATGTATGTATGTGTGTGTGCATAACGTTTATCTTTTATCTTTTACTTGTTTCAGTCATTAGACTGCAGGCATGTTGGGACACTGCCTTGGAGAATTTTTAGTCAATCAAATTGACCTCAATACTTATTCTATTGCTGTCTTTTGCCGAACTAAATTGCAGGAAAGTAAACTAGTTATCAAGTGGTGATACTGTGTGTGTGCAGGGGGAGGGATAAACACAATCACACACATACACAAACACACACATGCACACAGACACACATACACACAGAGATGACAGGCTTCTTTCAGTTTCCATCTATTAAATTCACTCACAAGATTTTGATTGGCCCAAAGCTATAGGATAAGAGAGTTACCCAAGGTTCCATGTAGTGGGACTGAACCTGGAATTATGAGGATGGGAAGAAAACTTCTTACCACACAGCCATGCCTGTGCCTAGATAGATAGACAGATAGACATGTACATATACATACATATATATATATATATAGAGAGAGAGAGATGTATATATACATACATATATATATAGATATATATATGTACACACACATACACACATATGTACATACATACATATATATATTGCATATACACACTCCAACATAATACATTTATATGAAATATAATAAAGGGTTGGATTGTGCTAAATTAATATATATATATATATATATATATATTTGAATAAAACAAGTTCTATTTCTTGACATAGTAGGTGGATATTTCTATTATATACCTATCTATATATATATTTATATGAAAATAAAAATACAAGATTATGTTTTCACATAAAAATGTTTTCATATAAAAGTTTTAATAAATATGTACATTTTCTTTCTGTGTGGGTATGTATGTATGTGTGTTGTGTGTGTGTCTGTGTGTGTGCGTGCATGCGCACATCGATGTATGTATACACGTATACACACATAAATATTCACTCACACAGACACATACATATATCATCAAAATTACCATATATATATATATATATATATATATATAAAAATGAAAATGTGTCTGTCTGTCTGTCTGTCTGTGTGAATCCCTAAAACTCGAGAACTACGCAACCAATTTCATTCAAATTTTACAGATGCCTTACTTAGGGTTCCAGTTGTGTTTTAGTCAAAAAAAATTTAACTTCTTGCAGAGTTCGAGCCCACGGCAACATAATATCTCCTCCACTATTTAAGTATTACGTGTCAAAAGTGAAACAAAAACACTCATGTCAAATACTTTCACTTTAAAAATGAAACTATTCTACTAACTGAAACAATCACATTTCGATACTGTAATGACAGATACTTTCAGAGAGAGAGAGAAAGAGAGAGAGAGAGAGATGTATATGTACACGTTATTCCACTAACTGAAACAATCACATTTCGATACTGTAATGACAGATACTTTCAGAGAGAGAGAAAGAGAGAAAGAGAGAGAGAAATAGAGAGAAAGAGATGTATATGTATACATATACATGTATATGTACACGTATATGCATAGATATATATAGATATAGATCTATATGCATACATGTATATGTATACATATGTGTAGATGTATATATATATAGATGTACATGTAATATGTACACATATATACATATATACATGGATACAGATATCTATACATATATACACCCATCACACACAAACACATGCACACAAACACACACATTAGTCATTTGTTTTCTTATTCAAAACTACGTCAAAAGTACTGAACGGATCTTTATGAAATTTGGAAATTATATTCTATGTATAACGGCCATAACTCTCATGAAAATTCATATATTTTTGATGTTGATGAAATTTTAACTCGAACATAACAGATGAGCATTATTTGTAATTCAACGGTACAACAGTGTAAGACTACCCTTTCAGATATACTTACATTGTGATTTCTGCAATGTGGTGCATAAATTGTCAAGTAAATGAGACGCATCTTTGCCTCCACTGATTCACTTGCAAAGTGTTGAGTAAAATTATTTCGTTGCAGACCTCCTTTGGGTCTTTTTATTATCACTGCGACACACATAGTCCCCAGTTGGTAACATTGATTTCAAGGCCCTCCTAGATGAGAGACTGGCATTCCACTTAATGTCTATGTTCCATGTTGGCATGGATTGGAGAGTTATTAATGTAGAAATATGGTATCGTAGCTACTAACAGTTGAGGGTTGCGTAGTCTAGACGGCGTTTTTAGATTTCATTATTCTCTTTAACCCGGGCGAAGCCGGGTATTTCTGCTAGTATATATATAAAAATTAAATTCCTGTTTGGTTCACTAGACTTGATTAACAGCCCAGTCAAGATGGTATTCTCTTTATCTCCTACTCTTGTATTTGCACACATTTACAAAATGACTTTCTGAAATGAACTTCCATTATGCAGCTGAGGATGCATTTTCATTGCACATCTTATGTGGTGTTCTCACTACATAAATAAATGAAGTTTGTATGAAACCTACATACTGCTATAACCTAATACATTTTTGTTGCTTTTCTTCAAATTTTATTCACCAAATCTCTTGATTTTGGTTTTGGTTTTTACCCTACCAAATTCTGGTGCCACAAATACTTTAAGTACCACATTTAATCTTTTGATTAAATCTATATTATTATATAGTGTATATATGTATATATATATGCATATACATATAAATATATATATACATACATACATACATATATATATATATATATATATATATATATATATATATATATTGACTGGCTTGTGCGGGTGGCACATAAAAGACACCATTTTGAGCGTGGCCGTTTTCGTGCGGGTGACACGTAAAAGCACCCACTACACTCTCTGAGTGGTTGGCGTTAGGAAGGGCATCCAGCTGTAGAAACTCTGCCAAATTAGATTGGAGCCTGGTGTTGCCATCCGGTTTCACCAGTCCTCAGTCAAATCGTCCAACCCATGCTAGCATGGAAAGCGGACGTTAAACGATGATGATGATGATGATGATGATATATATACATACACACATACATATATATATATATATATATATATATATATATATCTATACACACATAGATACATACATACACACACACACGATGTAATTGACTTACTCCCCCCCCCAAATGCTGGCATTGTGTCAAAATTTGAAATCAACATTTTAACTGACAATCCAATGTCCTATGCATTCTGCTAGCTTTTACACTCTGCCCTTATTATGTATGAACATAACCAGGATTAAAATCATGAATATAAACCTGTACAAAATTATATCTTTCTGTCCTATAAAAATTCTGATCATTGAACCATTAAGCTATAAGCAGGATTTTCATGTAAGTTACAGGCATGACTCCATAGTTGGATAAGTAATTGAAAGTAAAGGTATTGAAGTATCATGTGGTAATCTAAACTGTTATTCTATGTGAATTGGACTAACAGTCACAGAAAAGATTACTCATATCACTCAAATCTGTTGCATCAATGGTTTACAATAACTATGTAAACACTGCAATTTTTTTTTTCAGTCAACTGTTACTAATGCTAACAGAAACAGCAGGAGCTCCTCTAAGTGCAGTGAAGTTCAGTTGTGAGAAAAATTGAAAACTTTATCGCCACACAACTACAATCTTTTTATTACAACCTAATTTTACTCATTTATTTTATTTTATTTCATACAAAATAAATTTCCAAAGAAAAATAACACCCACAGCAATATTAGAGACTTTCTCAAACAGGAAGTTATGGGAGGTCAAAATGGTCTATTAGATAAGGTGTCAAATTCCAGAGCAATAAATAAATAAATAAATAAATAAAAACAGGTTTATCTGCAGTTTGTAGTAGATATATTCATTCATTCATTCATTAATACATAATTACCAATCTGGTGCTTAACAGTTTGTCAATATTTCACCTAAGATATTTATGTTCATAGCTTACATTATAAGCTGAATTTTATCACCAAATCTGTAGAGCTTGCCAACAACAAAGGGGTTTAAATGCTATATTAATGCAGGAAAGAAGCTCTGGGGGAAAGCAAAAAATATAAACAAGTCTATAATCTAATTTTGGCTCAATGTGATAGCCTTTTTTTACAACGTTTATGCTACTGATATCCTTGTGAATGTCATAGATGTAACAATTCCCATAGCCCTCTCTCATCTCAAGTTAATAATGCTGAATAGTGACTGAAAAATAGCTGTAATGAAGAGAAGTCAAACAATTGATACTACTTACTGCACTAGTACATGGGATAAATAAATACTTATTCTTTATCCATTATACATTTCATTTTCTTGTGTATTCATTCATTAATATTCTTAGCATTCATTAAGAATTATGTGAAGGTATGTAACCTAGTAGTAAGAGTGTTGGGCTCACAATCAGAAGGTCAAAAGTTCAATTCTTGGACTGGATGGTGCATCGAGTCCTTGAGCAAGGCACTTCATTTCATGTTACTCCAGTTACTAATTTGAAATGAGTTCTAGCCTAGGGCTGGTGCAACCCCCATTTAGCCATTAAGTCCTTGATGTTTCACAGGGCCAAGAAAGTATCTAAAAGTCTGCTCACAAGTACATTGGCACCTAAAACAATTAGAAACAGAATGGTACAGGCTGCTAGGCCATATTCACTTATGAGTGATGGCTATGATGTCCATAAGAATATATATCTATAACCAAGTGTAGGAATGGCTGAGTGGTTCCCAAACAGTTGAAAATAACACCTATTTCTGAAATGTTCATCACATTACTCCATGTGCGTCCTTTACTTTCGAATGTCCCTGTGACATTCAAAACGCACTTATCGTGAGCCAGTCATCATCGTATTTTTGAAATACGAGTTCTTTCTTGGAAATACATCATCACAGACAGCTCGGAATATTAATGGAGTATTTCATTGTAATGTTATTACACAGCAGACAGTATCAAATTGGTTTGCAAAATTTCGTCCTGGGAACTTTGACATTACAAATGAGCAACGCGGTCGACCAGAAACAAAGGTGGATGATGATGAACTGAAAGCCACTGTCGAGTCAAATCCATCTCAAAGTGCCCATGAGTTATCATTGATGTTTGGTGTTAGAAAGCAAAAAATTTGATTCACCTAGTTCAGATCGGTAAAGTGAAAAAGATGGATAAGTGAGTTCCACATGAATTTAATGAATATCAGAAACAGCAACATTTGGAAGCCTGCATTATGCTACTTTCTCATCACAAAAATGAATCATTTTTGAATCGAATTGTAACATGTAATGAGAAATGGATCCAATACAACAACCATATACGTTCAGCACAATAGTTGGACAAAGACAAGCCACCAAAACACAGTCCAAAAAGCAAAATTCATCAAAAGAAGCTGATGGTGGTCTAGCATAGGTGTGATCCATTATGATTTCATTAAACCTGGATCATCAATCACAGCTGAAGTATACTGCAGCCAACTGGACCAAAGGATGCAGAAACTTACAAAAAAAAAAGAAAACAGCCAAGATTAGCCAACAGACCACTCCTATTTTATTGCAAGACAATGTCAGACCACACATTGCAAAAATGACATTGGTAAAACTACAGGAGTTGGAGTTGGAAGTTCTCCATCATCCACCATATCACCTGATCTTGCCCCCACTGACTACCACTTCTTCCAGAATTTGGATAACTTTTTGATAGGAAAAAATTTAACTCCGGCGATGCTGTAAAACAGGCCTTCCAAGATTTTATTGACTCTAGATTGCCAGGCTTTTACAGTTCCGGGCTAGACAAGCTACCACTGAAATGACAAAAGTGTATCGATAATTGATGAATAAAACTATTCCTTGTATTTATAAAACATTAGCAAACATGTTTTTCTTTTCTACAAATTTCATACTTCATGACCTAATATATATATATATATATATATATATATATATATATATATATATATATATATATCTTTTAAGTTCGTTTACAGGAAACATTTCTGAGTATGCATATAAAAGTGCCTATTTAATTATGTCGACTACTAGCTAGTGATTCCAACCTGAAACAGTATGTGGGTTATGGAATTGTATCAGGCTGTGCCAACATAATGTAGGATAAATACAGTAATAATAATAATAACAAGAGCACTCAGAGAGCAGAAACCTCTGCCAAGGCAGCAGCAATGTCTTCTCAATGATTAGGCAGAGATGATTTTTAAAATGAGAATATCTGAAATAAACTCGACTGCTTTTACAAATATGAATACTAAAAATGAACCCGACCGCTCTCAAAAATTAAGTGAAAAAAACAGGAAAAAATAATCCAGAATCCTTGTCTGGTACCAGATCGATCCCAAAATCTAATCAGTTTGTGGCAGTCATGAGGCCAAACATCTGTGAAAGTTTCAGCAGAATCCATCCAGCAGTTCTTGAGATATCTTGGCCACAGACAAACAAACAAACAAACACAACTGAAAACAATACCTCCGCCTTCGCTAAGGCAGAGGTAATAATAATCCATGGATGGAATTTATAAATATTTTAATGCATCACCACACGTGTTTCAACAAGTCACATGTCTTTTGTGACCATAGACCACATTCCTGGGATGCTTACAATACAATCTATAATATCCAGGATCTCAGGTGGGTTTTTGTTCATGCATATATATATATATATATATATATATATATATATATATATATATATATATATATATATATACTTATATATATATATACAGGTGCAGAGGTGGCTGTGGAGTAAGGAGCTTGCTTCCCAACCATGGTGCCATGCAGTGGGACTGCATGGCACCTTGGACGAGTGTCATCTACTATAGCCCCAGGCTGATGAGAGCTTGTGAGTGGGTTTGGTAGACAGAAACTGAAAAAATCCCACCATGCATGAATGTATGTATATATGGGTGTATGTGTGAGTATGAATATGAGTGTATGTTTGTGTCTTTTTGACTTGCTTTTGCATGAAAGTTATAAATTAGTGTCAACGTCACACAATCTCCATCATTCATAGCCAATATTCTGTGAAAAAACGTCTAGCCATGGAGGAGTATTACCTTGTTTGGATACAAGTGGCGGTTGGTGACAGGAAGGTTATCCAGCAATAGGAAATCTACTTCAAATAAATTCCATCTGTTCATGCAAGCATGGAAAATTGGATGTTAAATGATAATGATGATGATATACATCACATCACATTCAATAGGGCATTGGGGTCTCAAGCAAGATTTTAGTTTAGTGATACTTGAAGGCATACAGTAGTTATTAACTGCAATTTTGTTTTGTCTACACATCTAAAGTAACAATAATTCTGTAATGAATAGAACAGATTTTTCAAGATAACACTAGAAGCCTAATCACTTTAAAATCGATAAATGATTTCTTTGAGCTAAGCACTTCACTAAATTTGTTTCTCACTGAGGCACAAAGCCACAACCCCATTACTTGGCTGGTACTTTATTTACCAACCCCAAAAAGGATACAAGACAAAGTTGACCTCAGAGGAACTTGAACTCAGATTGTTAAAAGTTTTTTCCAATGCTCTAATTATTCTGCCAATCCAACATCCTAAGAAGAGGTTAATTAATTAAAGTGACCCCAGTAATTAATACATGTTCATTGTTGAATTTATACTGATGTGAAAGTACACAGCAAGGATTCTTTTCAAATGTGATGTGTTTTGAGTATGTGTACGAAGAGAATAGTACTTACTTGTTATATTCTTTAAATGAATCAAGCAAAAATTACTCTATAACCTTCAAACAGAGTATCAGCAGAAACTGGGTTAATTACTACTGACATTCCTCTACATTTGATTATTTACAAACTATATCAATGAAATTAATTAACCCTTAGAGGAAGGATAGGCAGAGCGGCTGAGTCATGAGAAATAGCAAATCTATATCTTGACTTTAATAACAAAAATATGTTGTTTTGTTGGGGCTTCTCTTCCGTTATAAAAAAACAACAAAAAAAAACAAAAAAAAAAACAGATTGGAAGTGAACAGAAAAGAGTAACTGAGCATTAAAAGACATCAGTGAATATTCTGGTGGAGCAGCTATGATGGTACAGACATAGAATACAAATGAAATAACATAACTTCTAAAATGTTGCATGCTAGCAGTGAAAAGTACTCAGTTGTAAAGAAAGAACAAGTGGGAGATATAAGAAAAAGAAGTGGTGAGGTTCAAATCTCAGGATGTCAGACATAAGGGACAAGATTAGCAGTTCCTGCTATTTTTTGCACCGCAGACTGGTTTCATGCAAGACATATTTTCTACAGACCGTGGGATCATGCACATAACAAAACACAATAAAGTGCCTAATATATAATTTAATTATTACATATATAAGACATATACAGAGTGCATTCCAGAAGTTTTCACTTTTTAGCAGAGGCAGTTATAATTGTCCCAGATTATTCTTTTATTTGTATTAGTCATTTGACTGCAGCCATGCTGGAGCACTGCCTTGAAGTGGTTTTTGTTGAACAATTCAACCTCAGGACTTATTTTTAGGCTTATTCTTTGCCAAACTGCTAAGCTATGGGGGACATAAACACACCAACACCAGTTATCAAGCAATGACGAGGGGACAGACACAGACAAAGAGATACAAACACAGCTCTAAATTATATACTGCTGAGTTTATAAAAGAAAATCATTAAACAGCCATACTGAGGGATATCAAGTTAAGACACTGAAGAGCCTGCACCATTTTATATTAGGGTTGCAATTGCAACGATTAATAATCGGTGCAATTGAAACATGTGTTGGTCTTAAAAGGTGGTATATAATTATAGAATTAAAGGTAATGCTATTGCTACTTCAGAGTAATCCTTATTTTTAATATTGTCTATATACATACATGTATGTATATATATATATATATATATATATATATATATGCGAGTAAAAATAAATACAAAAAAGGTGGGGTTTTTTGTATGATTGTGTATAGAGGAATATATTATTTTGTTTAAAAGAGTTCCAACACTGTCTGTTTTTTATGTTTTATTTATATTCCTGCAGAACTAATGTGGGGTATAGAATATGGAATATACAATATATAATATAATATACAATATACAATATAAAATAAAATAAAATAAAATAAAATAAAATATTTTATTTTATTTTATTTTATATTGTATATTGTATATTATATTATATATTGTATATTCCATATTCTATACCCCACATTAGTTCTGCAGGAATATAAATAAAACATAAAAAACAGACAGTGTTGGAACTCTTTTAAACAAAATTATATATATATATATATATATATATATATATATATATATATATATATATATATATATATGTATATATATATACATATTGGAACAGAACCTGAAACCAAGTAGTTGAGAAGCAAACTTTTTAACCATACAGTCATGCCTGCACCAAAAAAGAATTTTAAAATGATCAAAAAATCAAACAAATTGAAGATTAAGCCTTTATCTTCATACTTTATATGTCATGAACAAATAAAAAATCAGGAAGCTAATGAGAACAACAGTAAATCAGTATCATGACCACTGAGGTGAATCCAAGGTATAGTTACCTAAGGCATACAGCACCTACTCAGATAAATTGAAATTTATCTGAGTTGGTGCAGTAGGGTCGAGTGTTTAAGAAGGTCACTTTGTAACCGCAAAGATCTGACACTTAAGAAAATTACATTTGACTGAGATGTCATTGCATAGCCATTTTGGGCAAATGTCAGTTTCTGTAGCTTCAGGTCAAGCTATACCTTGTAAGTAAAATTGGGTAGATGGAAATTGTACAGAAGCCTGACAGATAGACTGGATTGTACCTGTAATTGAAAAGGTACAGCCTTGTCACAAACAGCATCAAGCTGATTCATCGTCATCATCATCATCATTGCCTACTTTTCCATGCTTGCGTGGACCAAGTGGAGTTTTGTTGGGGGAGATTTTTTTCTACGGTCAGATACCCCTCTCCTTGTTGCAAACTCTCACCTGTGTCTAAGCAAGGTAATATCTCCCCATGACATGTTTTCAGCAAAGATGAATGAAGGACACTACCTGCACAATGGTAACAATCATTTACAACTATGAAGCAATGTCCAGGCAGGGAGACAATAAAAAAAAAACACACGCACACACACACACACACCCCTCAAAGTAAAAGGAAAACAATTTCTTCCAAACCCTTTCAGATTGCTTTAATTTCCAATTTTTCCAAATTTTTCTTATTTCCTAAACCTTGGCTTGGAATTTTTAATATTGGATAAAATGACCATACACAGTGAAGCCTAGATGTTAAGAGAAAATATCAAACATGCTCTTAACTAAGCACAGACCCCAAAGGACCAACGGTGGTGTTAATGCAAGAGACAGAGTAAATCTAAAACTTAAGAATCCAGAATGCACAGAGTTGGAACAAATACTGCATGACATTTCATCTAACAATTCCAACATTCCATCACCCTAGACTGGCACTTTATTCTAGTGACGTCAAAAAGATAAAGGGTAAAACTGACTTTTGGTGGAATTTGAACTCAGTGTGTAGAGAACTAGAACAAATACTGCAGACAACTCATCCAACACTAAATTTCATTCATCTTATTACCTGAGTTTCGGTAGAATTTGAACTCAATGTGTAGAGAACTTGAAGAAATACTGTAGGCATTTTGTCCAACTCTCTAACAATTATGAGAGTTCACCACCTATAAAACTGACACAACAGATTTGTCCTGAAGGGAAAAATGTAATAGAATTGGATCTCTGTAATATTCATTCATTTATTTTATTTTTATTTGTCTGTTTTTCATGCTAGCATGGGTTAGAGGAATATACTTATTGAGACATCGTTTTGCAGCTGGATGACCTTTCTAACACTGACTCTTATCCACTTATCCATGAGGTTTCGAAAGTATGAAGAAAACATGATTTGCTTACAGAACTGACAACGACAACACCACCTTCATTACGTTGCAAATTTCCAAGAAGTGAGTGAAATGCAAACAAACAAATAGACACACATGTATGCATGCATGCACACCACACAAACATGCACACCACACAAACATGCACACCACACAAACATGCACACACACCACACACATACCTGAAGAATTGCCATTTTGAATGAAATAATATTACACTCATAAATATTGTGTAATTTATGACGCTATAATAAAAATATACACTAACTCCCCTGTTTTATTCTCTTCTTGGACATTTATAAATGATGGTCCACTTTCAGTTTCTGTATGATGAATCCACTGACAAGTCTTTGGTCAACCTGGAACTGTAGTAGAAAACACTTGCCTAAGGTGCCATGCAATGAGACTTAACCCTTTAGTGTTCACATTATTCTGCCATAATTAATGCTTTTTTATTCACATTGTTTTGAAGTAATCATGCATTATCTTGTAGCTATGAGATTTTGATAAGGTAGCTGTTAATTTTTAAAATGATATTGTAGGGTTTGTGTGAGAGACCAGATCTGGCCAGTTTGAACATAGAATAGGCAGAATACTTTTGGCCGGATATGGCCAGTTTAAATGCTAAAAGGGTTAACCTAAAACCACATGGAAGGGAAGCAAACTATTTTTGGGCCATACAGCCATGCCTGTGCCTTGTGTTTATTTTATTGACTCAAGAGAAATCTGAAGAGTAAACCTGAGCAAGATTTTCACTCATAATGTAAAAGGACTGAAATAAATATTGCTTTCAGATTTTTGCACAAGGCCAGCAATTTCGGGGGAGGGGTATAAGTTGATTACAATGACCCCAGTGTTCAACTGGTACTTATTTTATTGAACCTGAGAGAATGAAAGGTGAATTTAACTGCAGCAGAATTTGAACTCAGAACATAAGGACAAACAAAATGCCACTAAGCATTTTGCCCAGTATGCTAACAATTCTGCCATCTCACTGCCTTCTGGACATAAATAGATATTGAGAGATATTCAATCTAGCACACTGCTATTTCTGTCACACAACTAATTTATCCACCCCACCCACCTGGTATATTAAATACTCATGCCGCAGTGATGAAAGGGTAAAAGTTTCCAGTGAATCAGCAATTTTCAATGGGGAACAAAATTCTGAATGAAATACAAATTGCTTCACCAAACTTGCCTGAAACACAGTCTTCATGGATAAATTCTCCCCAGAAGTTCCAATTCTCAAGTCAATTCTCGTTGAAGTCATTCTATTACTTTGACTCATATTACAACATTAATCCTTTTGATACCAACCCACCTGAGACCACCACCCCATCATTCCATAATAGAAACTTCCTGTTTTAAAGTGTTCTAAATTAAGACCATCCGTCCAAATTTCTTGTTAATATAAGTTCCAAACACCAGCTTTATAATGACAGTTATTTTACTAAATACTTCATTATTTTTAGAATTAACTGAAACAATTTTGCAACCATATTTCAACAGCAATATGGTAACAAAATGGTTAAATTAGTAAAAATTGGAGCAGCCAAAATAAAACATACAGCTAAGTAGTTTACAGACTTAGTTTGTAGTTTTTGTGATTTCTATTTAATTTATTATAAACATTACTGGAAAATGTTTTAACAATAAAGAATTTTTAGTAAATTTTAATACATAATAATCCTATCTATTATAGGCACAAGGCCTGAAATTTTGGAGATGAGGGTTAGTCAATTACATCAACCCCAGTGCTCAACTGATACTGATTCAATGATTACCCTCATCCCTGCCACCCCCACCCCCACCTGACTGGAAAGAAGGAAGAAGAAAGGATCCCCTTCAGTCATAAATGACCACAGGATTGCACCTAGAAAGTTACCCTCTGAGGCACAAGTCTAGGCAAGGTTGTCTATTAAAGACCAGTAGTCATCCATGCATACCAGTCTCCCCTCTCCATGCCCCTGATGTTATCCAAAGGAAAGTCAAAGGCCAATACAGCTTGGCACCAGTGATGTTGCAACTCATTTCTACAGCTGAGTGAACTTGAGCAATGTAAACTAAAGTGTCTTGCTCAAGAACACAGCACATAGCCCGGTCCAGGAATCAAACTCACAACCTCATGAATTGTGAACCTGATGCTCTAAACACTGAGCCCTGCACCTTAACCTGACTGGAAGAGAGGCAATTAAATGAAGAAGTGTGAAAACTTTATCAAGGCTACCGAACAGCAAATAACTAGAATCAACACTGTTGAAGCAAAAACTAGCAAAATTTAAGAATATAATATCTGTCAAAATATATGGCAACATAAAAATGACAGAATAAAAAAAGCTATGTTAGAGCAGTAATAGTGATAGTATGGAATGCTAGTAGGAAATATAGGATTAAGTTAGATGAAAAGTGTTAATAACTCAAGCTGTAATCTGTAGTGTCAAAATTATGTAAGATCTCCAAGGATACATTGGTGTACTTAAAGGTAGTGAAATTTATATTCTTTACTAGTTTAGCCACTCAGTTGTAGCCATGTTGGTTCACCCCCATATATATTGTTTATTTGTTTGTTCTATATCTATTTTACCCTGCTAACACACACCCACACATACACACATTGATGTTTGTTTTTATGTCAAGTTACACCTGACACCCATTTAAGATTAAACTAAAGGATTACGCAATACTTTTTAATAGAAGTGTACGTTTATTAAACTTTAACAAGGAAAAAGTTAACAGTGACTCTGGAATTTGGGTTCACTCACCTTTGTAAGCATGTGTGTACTGACAATAGCTGGATGGATGGATGGAAAGATAGACACATATATAGCATTAATTTTTTAGGTCATTCAATTTCTCTCAACTGAACAATAGACTGATTGAGTAAACCTATCAGTAACATACCTATAATTACTGGAAACAGCTGTAAGCCAAATTTGTTTTAATAAAGGAAACATATGTAATGACCATTATTTATAACTTGTCCTACATATATGTGTTTGTGTGTGTGTGTAAGTGTGTGTGTGTATATATATATATATATATATATATATATATATATATATATATATATATATATATATGCAAGCTCGATAAAGTGTAAGTGCCTTGAGAGAAAAGTTGGACCTAAGAAGCATCAGATGTGGTGGTCAGGAGAGACGACTGCGCTGGTATGATCATGTGGTGAGAATGGATGAAGATAGCTGTGTCAAAAAGTGCCACACCCTAGCGGTTGAGGGAACCTGTGGAAAAGGTAGACCCAGAAAGACCTGAGATGAAGTGGTGAAGCAAGCCCTTCAAACATTAGGCCTCACCGAGGCAATGACTAGTGACCGAGACCTTTGGAAATATGCTGTACTTGAGAAGATTCGGCAAGCCAAGTGAGACCAAAACCCGTGACCTATGCCAGTAGTGTAACCAGCCCACTTATGCATACCTTTCTTTCATTGGACACTAAACTCTGCTTGTGAAGACCTGTTGAGGCAGGTGAAATCAAATTTGCTGACGTGGCCAATAACAGCACCGCATGACCGGCATCCGTGCTAGTGTTACGCTAAGAGCACCATCTGAGTGTGATCGTTGCCAGGGCCACTGACTAGCTCCCATGCCAGTGACACGTAAAAAGCACCATTCGAGTGTGATCATTACCAGCGTTGCCTTACTGGCACTTGTGCCAGTGGCACGTGAAAGACAACATCTGAGCAAGATCATTGCCAGTGCTGCTGGACTGGTTCCTGTGCAGGTGGCATGTAAAAAACACCATTTGAGCATGACCATTGCTAGTACCGCGTGACTGGCCCTCGTGCCAGTGGCATGTAAAAGCACTCACTACACTCTCAGAGTGGTTGGCATTAGGAAGGGCATCCAGCTGTAGAAACTCTACCAGATCAGATTGGAGTCTGGTGCAGCCATCTGGCTCGCCAGTCCTCAGTCAAACTGTCCAACCCGTGCTAGTATAGAAAGCAGATGTTAAATGATGATGATGATGCACATATATATATATATATATATATATATATATATATATATATATATATATATATATATTGGTTTCAAATTTTAGCACAAGTCCAGCAAGTTCAGAGCAGGGGGGAAGTTCGTTACATTCACCCCAGTACTCAATTGGTACTAATTTTATCAACCCTCAAAGGATGAAAGGCAAAGAGAATATCAGTGGAATTTGAACTCAGATCATGAAGACAGATGAAACACTGCTACACATTTTGCTCAGCATGCTAATGATTCAACCAGCTTGTTGCCTTATATGCATATATATATTATATGTATAAACCCCTGTACCTGGCTTTCGTTGACATGGAGAAAGCCTTCGACAGGGTCCCCTGATCCCTTATTTGGTAATCAATGAGAAACTGGGGATTGATGAATGGTTAGTGAGAGATGTGCAAGCAATGTACAGGAATGCTGTCAGTAAGGTGAGGGTTGACAATGAGTACAGTGAAGAATTCGGGGTAGAGGTAGGGGTCCACCAAGGTTCAATCCTCAGCGCCCTCCTATTTATCATAGTCCTCCAGGCAATAACAGAGGGATTCAAGACAGGATGCCCCTGGGAGCTCCTCTATGCTGATGACCTTGCTCTAATTGCTGAGTCACTATCAGAACTAGAGGAAAAATTTCAGGTGTGGAAGCAAGGATTAGAATCGAAGGGCCTTAGAGTCAACCTAGCTAAAACCAAAGTCTTAATAAGTAGGAAGGCAGACAAACCACAAATCCCTTCAGGTAGATGGCCCTGCTCGATCTGTAGAAAAGGCATAGATAGAAACTCTATAAGATGCATTTTGTCCAGCTTGCTAATGATTCTGCCAGCTCACCGCCTTGGTAATAATAATAATAATAATAATAATAGTAATGATAAGAGCACTCAGGGAGCGCAAACCTCCACCAAGGCAAGACCAATGTCCTCTCAATGATTAGCTGGAAATGATTTGTAAAACGAGAATATCTGAAATAAACTTGACTGCTCTCATAAACGAGAATACTAAAAATGAACCCAACTGCTCTCAAAAATTAAGTAAAAAAAAAACAGAAAAATAATCCAGAGTCCTTGTCTGGTACCGAATCGATCCCAAAATCCAATCAATTCATGCCCGTCACAAGGCTAAATATCTCTGAAAGTTTCATTCGAATCCATCCAGTGGTTCTTGAGATATCTTGTCGATGGACAAACAAAGAAACAAACACGACTGTGTTTTTTATTTCTTATTTTTTATTTTTCCTTTTTCTCTTTGTTTTTCTTCCCCTCTTTCTTTATCATATGACATTGTAAATGAACAATCTGGTGTGTCTATTTTAATGGCCCACCAATGTATGTAGTGCATTTCTCTACCCTAGGTGTCAGGAAGACACTTGGCAAGAAATAGAAACAATTGAAAGATGATAATGAAAATAATGTTAATAATAATAATAATAAGTAGAAAATTACCTGTGGCTTTACAAACAGCTAGAGCTGCTTCATTAGCACCAGCTAAAATCTGAATTCCAATTGGTTTCTTATTAAATACTTTCTTCACTTCATTCATTACAACAGCCATGCTGGCCACAATTTCAGGACCAACATCTTTAGAATGCAAATATGGGATGTCATGCATGTTCTCAAGTATGATACCATCCTGATGAGAGAGAAGAAAAGAAAAATTATTAAATAAATTAATAGCATGACCTAGTGATAAAAAATTCTTTGAACACCAATCATCACAAGGCACAAAAAGACTATACAGTGAAATACTAAAATACATATTCCTCTTCAGCAACATTTTGCATATTGTTCTCCTCAAAGAATTTTCTATGTTTACGTATGACACTCATTTATTTATGGATGTGTTTGCTTCATCATCATCCTCATCATTGTTTTCACATCCGTTTTTCCATGCTTGCATGGATCAGTCAAAGTTTATTGAGGCAGATCTGCTACAACCAGATGCCCTTTCTGATGTCATCCTTCACTTGTTTCCAAACAAGTGGCCAGACATGGCCATGCTTTTGCAGAATAAGGGAAATGAATGACTACTTGCTATAGCAACCAGTCTGCTTCATGAAGCAAATTAGTTACTACATCAACACCAGTCTGCACATGTCACCTTCTTCCTACCTTTCTCCTACACACAACTGAGCAATGACTTTTCCATCCAACACTTTTTCTAAATTCCTAAAGAAGGGTCATAACCCCAAAATATAGAAATACAAGGTAAAACTGCAATTTTACTTTGGTTTGTTTTCCTTTTCCTTTTGTAATTTACTTTGTAACTTCTCATAGTTCCGACCTTACACAAATCTCTTCAATATATATATATATATATATATATATATATATATATATATATATATATATATATATATATATATATATATATATATATATACAATTGCAGCATGGAAGGTGCTTATAAGCCATTTAAGAAACACACAAAAACCGTTAGATTCACTTCAACATTTAAATTTAATTTGGCAAAATATTTTCATTGCTTTGAGACCACAACCTGTTCACTGACAAAATTTCGTGTTCCAGCACACAATCTCAGATCAGGTCGCTTGCTATGCAAGTACATCTCCGCAATATATATATATATATATATATATATAGATGAGATGCAGTTTGGGTTCGTGCCAGGTAAAAGCACTACTGATGCCTTATTTCTAGTGAGACAGTTGCAGGAGAAATACCTAGCTAAGGATAAACCTCTGTACCTGGCTTTCGTTGACATGGAGAAAGCCTTTGACAGGGTCCCCCGATCCCTTATCTGGTGGTCAATGAGGAAACTTGGGATAGAAGAATGGTTAGTGAGAGCTGTGCGAGCCATGTACAGAGATGCTGCCAGTAAGGTGAGGGTTGGAAATGAGTACAGCAATGAATTCTGGGTAGAGGTAGGGGTCCACCAAGGTTCCGTCCTCAGCCCCCTCTTATTTACCATAGTCCTCCAGGCAATCACAGAGGAGTTCAAGACAGGTTGCCCCTGGGAGCTCCTCTATGCTGATGACCTTGCCCTAATTGCAGAGTCACTATCAGAACTAGAGGAGAAGTTTCAGGTGTGGAAGCAAGGTCTAGAATTGAAGGGCCTTAGAGTCAACCTAGCAAAAACCAAAATCCTAATAAGTAGGAAGGTAGATAAAACACAAACCCCTTCAGGTAGATGGCCCTGCTCAGTATGTAGAAACGGAGTAGGTAGTAACTCTATAAGATGTACCCGGTGCAAGCTATGGACACATAAGAGGTGCAGCAACATCAAAGGCAGGTTAACTAGCAAGTTAGTTTTTGCTTGTGGCAGATGTTCAGGTGCAATAAAGACTGTAAACAAACAGGAAACAACTTCTATCTCATTCCAGGGTGAAAAACTAGAGGTAGTCGATAGCTTGCGCTATCTGGGCGACCAAGTTAGTAGTGGGGGTGGGTGCGCTGAAAGTGTAGCTACTAGAATAAGAATAGCCTGGGCAAAGTTTAGAGAGCTCTTACCCCTGCTGGCGACAAAGGGACTCTCACTCAGAGTAAAAGGCAGACTGTATGACGCATGCGTACGAACAACCATGCTACATGGCAGTGAAACATGGGCTGTAACTGCTGAGGACATACGTAAGCTCGCAAGGAATGAAGCCAGTATGCTCCGTTGGATGTGTAATGTCAATGTGAATACCCGTCAGAGTGTAAGTATCTTGAGAGAAAAGCTGAACATTAGAAGCATCAGTTGTGGCGTGCAAGAGAGACGATTGCGCTGGTATGGACATGTTGTGAGAATGGATGAGGATAGCTGCGTGAAAAAGTGCCACACCCTAACAGTTGAGGGAACCCGTGGAAGAGGTAGGCCCAGGAAGACCTGGGCTGAGGTGGTGAGGCAAGACCTTCATACATTGGGCCTCACCGAGGCGATGACTACTGACCGAGACCTTTGGAAATGTGCTGTGCGTGAGAAGACCCGGCAAGCCAAGTAAGATCGTTGCCAGTGCCCCTGGACTGGTTCTTGTGCGGGTGGCACATGAGATGCACCATTTTGAGCGTGGCCGTTGCCAGTACCGCCTGACTGGCTCCCGTAGGATTTTTGAGTGAGATCGTTGCCAGTGCCCCTGGACTGGCTTGTGATGGTGGCACATAAAAGACACCATTTCGAGCGTGGCCATTTTCGTGCGGGTGACACATAAAAGCACCCACTACACTCTCTGAGTGGTTGGCGTTAGGAAGGGCATCCAGCTGTAGAAACTCTGCCAAATCAGACTGGAGCCTGGTGTTGCCATCCGGTTTCACCAGTCCTCAGTCAAATCGTCCAACCCATGCTAGCATGGAAAGCGGACGTTAAACGATGATGATGATGATGATGATATAGGGGAAGAATTCACAAAAAAAACCCAAAAGACGAAGACAGGTGGTGTAAAAAACAAACAGATGTATTAGTATAACACTCAGGAAGTGAAAAAGTCTTTAACGTTTCGAGCCTACGCTCTTCCACAGAAAGAAACAAGGAGAGAAAAAAAGAATGTGTAGTGGCTAGCGATCTATCATGGCCTATATATATATATATATATATATTATTGTACACACACACACACACACACACACACACACACATATATATATATATATATATATATATATATGATAGGCTACTTCCCATTTCCATCTACCAAGTGCACTGACAGGGCTTTGGGCAACCTAGGACTATAGCAAACACTTGCTCAAGATGGCATGCAGTGGGACTAAACCCACTGTCAAGCCTGTACCTATGTTTGATGTTTAAAAAAATTCATAATCCAACAAGGAAGGACAGTGCCTATGGGTTTATAGGCTCTTGTTGGTAGGTGAGGTGACCCCTATTGATTAGCCCCAGATCAATCCTGATTATTAACTACAACCATAATACCTTATTTTTATTCAGAGACAACATATCCAGAAATGCATCATCTAAAGTTTCCTTTCTCTCCAAAATAGTTGGATGTTGAGGGTAAGTTGGCTGCTATTTCTACTAAGTCAAGCAAACAAAAGGAAGCTCCCTCACTGGCTGAAAATTGGTAAAGTTTAGATTGACGAGTTGGCTTGAACTTTTGTATATTGTTGTCCAAAGGACAAAATATTAGCAAGGGCAGAATCCCACTTCACTGATGTACTGAGTCTTCTTCTGCTGAAACTGTGTGATTTTGGTGAAGCACATGTGTCTCCAAGACAACAACTAATGCTGTAATTATGGTATTTCTGTACATGTACTTAAAATTTTTGTTCATTTTGAACTTGAATCACAAGAGGTCTGAACCTACCAGACATAAGACATTTAGCGTTTCACAATGCAGCATTTTGCTTGGATATTCTAAACTCCTCTAAACCCATTAAGAGATTTACTCATCTGGACTGTGAAAAGATTACATTTATTTTACAAACAAAGGAGTAAAACTGTTTTTTTTCTGAACTGAATTAACAATGTTGTCTTTGCTATCAGACTATCTACATCGCAGACGTGTTGTCAAAACAACTTTGTGATTGATATCCTTTCTTCTTATCTTTGGGTGACATTTCTATGCAAGGTTGGGGACTGAAACTCAAACTTTATTTTATTAACTGGAACAGGCTGTTTTAACCATTGGCCTGTTGTCCTGGAGAACAACAGTGTTGCCATTTTAAGGTACTTAAGCATTAGACAAGTAATTGTCTCCATATTTGTTTGATAAGTTAGGTCTGTACTACCAATAATTGTCTAAATTTGCATAGTATGAAGCTACTTCTATATTTTGGTATAACTATAAAGAATACCAACAATCAAAAAAGGATCAAAGGTCCTTCCCAAGCCATAGGCTGATAAGGCCAGTTTCCTAGATTCTGTGGTGCATATATATATTCCCCATTGGATGGGATACCAGTCCATTGCAAGATTACTCATTTTTGCCAACTGAGTGAACTGAAGTGTTTTGTTCAAGAACACAACACATCTCCCAGTTCAGAAATCAAAACCACAATCTTATGAGTATGAGTACAACACTTTAACCATTAAGCCACAAGCTTCCACATGCCAATAGTACTGTGTAAGAATACTAAAATCACTATCCATTTGTTGATATCTAATTTGGTTCTTTCACAACATATTTTAACTGTACTTCAAATGTTAGAAGGATTACATTGCTCTTTAATGATGTTCCAAGAATAAATGAATGAGAAGACTTTTTTTTTCGGTGTCTGCTTATCACAAAGAAACAATGAACAACTCACTGGGATTCCTCATCACAGATGAAGCAGCCCCATCTGCTGATAAGGGAACCACAAGCTTTTTTTTACAGACATCAAATGTTTGAGATATGACAGTGCTTCAGTCCATGTATGTGTGTAACAAACACTCACCATCAAACAGTAAATTAGCAATCATTACAATCAATGTCCAAAGATACTTAAGATAAAAGGGTTTAATTACTGATGAATTTTTTTCTATTCAACCTTAAAATGTGGAGAAGTCATGTCTGTGAGAGTTATGGGCTGGTTCTCTTACACTGGTAAGACTGAAGCAGTCTGAAAGAGTTTGAGCTGTATGTTGATGTCTGAACAAAAAACATGGGCAAGGAAGAAATTACAGAGGAGTTTAATTATAGTTCCAAGTAAAAAGGATTAAAGAAAAGTGTGTGATCTAAAAAAAGGTAAAGGCACAGTAGTGTTGAAGGAAGGAACAAAGACAGTGATGGGTGCAGCAGGTTGCTTGGAGTGGATGAAGGATTCTCAATGTCTCCAAAGGACATAGGATAATGTAGTTACTGCAGAAGAGGCAGAAAAAAGAAACATTCGAGCTGTGAGCCCACTAATGGTTGTGGTATGTTGGTAAGTCTTTGTTAATCAGTGAATGGTATTTTTGTGAATGCAGTCTAGAAGGTTTGGGTGTGTGTAGTAAGAGCACTATTCCAGATATGTGAGTACACGAATGTGGGTCAGACTTGAGTTTTGAAGAAGGTCAGCAACTAATTAGAGCTGAAATATTTTTTGGCTCTGAAGAGGAAGTCTAGTCTTTGGGATGCACATTGCACATTTAGTAATGTTTTATACACACATAGATGCATGAATGTGTGTGTGTGTGTGTGTGCATGTATGTGTGTATGCACATGTATGTATATGTATGTATATATCTGTGTGAGTGTGTGTGTGTGTGTGTGTGCATGTATGAATGATGTACATATGTATACACACATTTATGAAGTCACCATAGAAACAACCACAGCTTGTGGGGCCAAGTATTTGAGGTAACTTCAAGGGTAATAGTTTTGTGTTGTTCATGGATAGATGGAATACTGTGGAGAGAAGCGATAAGTGTAGTAATTATATCTTCGTTCGATTGAAGAAGATTAGGTTATCATGACCCATTAGAGGATATTTTTGATGTCTGTTCGCAGAAACACTTCATATCTGGCATGATGTGTCATGTGGATGGTGCATCTATGAGGAAGTTTATGGAGGTTAGAGAAGTGTGGTATCACAAGAACATGTGTTGTTAAGAAATGATAACAAGCAAATCATTTGAGAAGGACAAGTATCTTGTGACTTCTTGAAGGTCATCTTGTCCCAGAGTTGATGTAACATGGGTTGGAGAAAGCCCTGTGAATACCATTGCAATGAAGAAGTCTGGCACAAAATTTTGAACAGAAGAGAAGCAAAGAGAAACCTGTTGGCAAAGGTTTTGTTGATATCAAGAGCAACAACATTGCTTTTGCTAAAGTTCTTCAGGACAAGAGATCACAAGAGTATCAATGTAAGAGAACAAGTCTCTTGTAAATTTGGTTCAATGGAAACTATAGTAATTGTCATTTAGAAAGAATGGAAACTCAACATGATGGACAAGGTGGTGGTTTTTGATTTTTGGTTTCTTTTTTGCTTTTGTACAATTGTTTACTTCATCTTTAAGATTGTGAAAGTAAAAGCAATGGTGGGAGAAGAAAATGGAAAGGTCAAAGCAACTGACCTTCTTGGGATTAGAACAAGGTGGCATAGGTACCTATAGAGTGAAATAGTTCCCTCAAAAGAGAGAGAGAGAGAGAGAGAGAGAGAGAGAAAGAGACTGAAGAGTTTTGTAAGGACAGAAGCTAGTTCTTCAATGCATTCAGTACAGCTAACTCTTGTTAGTCTATTTTTGTTGAAATGCACTGCCTTCTAACAGAACCTCTACATTAAAGTAGGGATAAATATTACCACACTGCCTTTGTTTCAATTAATTTTGAAAATAATGAAGACTTTAGCAAAATAACTGTCATATTTAACCCTTAGAACCTGAAATGCCGGTGCACTGGCAGTATGCCAAGGCCACATATTCCTGAAATGCTAGTCTACTGGCACTCCACATGTCTTCATTTTGTTACACATTATAAAAATAGTCACTCAAGCCACTTAGCAACCAATTGGTGAGCATGTTATTTCGGGTCTTCAGTATACATATTCTATTGTGGATTCCTTATTTCATGCTTGAATTTTGCCAAGAATGCGTTCAAAATGTGTCAGTGATGAAGAAGCACAAGCTCAGATTCTTAATGATGATGAGTAGGATTTAGACGAGTCTGATTACGGTAATGAAAGTGATTTTGAGCAAGAAACTAGTGAGGAATTACCCAATGATTCCAACAGTGATCAAGGTGAACTTTTACATAATGTAGACAATGCTGCAGCACATGCCCATATGCTCCAAGCTAATAGGAGGCAGGGCATAGTGGTGGGCATGACAGAAGCTTGATGGCAGTAGTAAACATGAATATTCCTGCTCCCTGGAAATGAGATATGGCTGGTTTTGCAGCAAGACAGTTTAGTCCTAACCACCCCACAAACCCAAAGGATATTCCACCTCATATAAATGGAGAAAGTGGCCTCTTGAATTTCCTTTCCTTGTTCTGGGATGATGTGCTCATTCTCAATGTTCAATATTTATGTATATATATATATATATATATATATATATATATATATAGTCTTGTGTGCAAACATGATGCGATGCCTAGTAATCCTATCTAGGGTGTGGTGCAGTCTTGCCCCAGTAATCTTATCTATTCAATGAAAAAATAATTTTTAAAAAATTCATATGTTAAAATTTCAAAACAAATTATAATTTAGAATTAAAATGTTGATGCCAGTGCCGCTGGACTGGCTCCTGTGCAGGTGGCACGTAAAATACACCATTTTGAGCGCGGCCATTGCCAGTACCGCCTGACTGGCTTTCATGCCGGTGGCACGTAAAAGCACCCACTACACTCTCAGAGTGGTTGACGTTAGGAAGGGCATTGAGCTGTAGAAACTCTGCCAAATCAGATTGGAGCCTGGTGTAGCCATCTGGTTTCACCAGTCCTCAGTCAAATCGTCCAACCCATGCTAGCATGGAAAGCAGACATTAAACGATGATGATAATGATGATATATATACATATATATATATATATATCGTTGCCAGTACCGCCTGACTGGCCTTCATGCCGGTGGCACGTAAAAGCACCCACTACACTCTCGGAGTGGTTGGTGTTAGGAAGGGCATCCAGCTGTAGAAACTCTGCCAGATCAGATTGGAGCCTGGTGTAGCCTCCTGGTCCACCAGTCCTCAGTCAAATCGTCCAACCCTTGCTAGCATGGAAAGCGGACATTAAACGATGATGATATATATATATATATATATATATATATATATATATATCATTGCCAGTACCGCCTGACTGGCCTTCATGCCGGTGGCACGTAAAAGCACCCACTACACTCTCGGAGTGGTTGGCGTTAGGAAGGGCATCCAGCTGTAGAAACTCTGCCAAATCACATTGGATCCTGGTGTCGCCTCCTGGTTCACCAGTCCTCAGTCAAATCGTCCAACCCATGCTAGCATGGAAAGCGGACGTTAAACGACGATATATATAAGATATCACAATTCGATACTTTTACATATATACATATACGTATGTGTGTTTGTGTTTGTGTGTGTGTGTGTGTGTGTGTGTGTGTGTGTGTGCATGGGGCAGACAAAATTTGTTTAGGTGGATTCTCTACAACTGGAAACAAATATCATTGCTTGTATGATAGTGAAGCTTGTTAACAACCATCACATGATGAGAAGACAAGGGTACACACACGTGTGTGTATGAATGTATCTATCTATATATATATATATATATATATAATAGAGGTTAAAGTAGTGAGGAAAGGCAAACAATTAGTCGAGGCAGGACAAGGACATTTGATTTTATGTAATTCAATCTAAAAATTTAGCTACATAATGCATGGTAAAAATAGTACAAACTGGTAAAGATAGTCTCTGACAGTGGTTTCTGGGATACCCCAGCTATTGGAACCTCGTATCGAGCAAAGACCCTATAAGTCAAGTATTCTGTCATTGGAGAAATACAGGTTGGACAGTGGAAGAATGCTTCTCATCAATATTTGTTGCGGTTTATTATGTCCAGGGGGGCGGGAGGGTCCAATTAAATCCAGTTAGATTGGATCTTCTTTAGGTAAATCCATGATCAGAAAGAGTGGTTAAGCAGTAGATCAAGGTGAGAAGACGGAAAGAATTGTTATGCAACATTCTTTAATTTGAGTCATCTTGACCTAC
>NC_142931.1:120708627-120753627 GCF_046866305.1 Octopus bimaculoides
GGACTGGTATTCCATTTGGGGGAATGTTAGCCTGCCTGCCTGGCCAGTGGGGTTGCATTATTTAAAAGCTGCAACAATGTGAAAAAGTGCATTGTGACTAGTGATGTATAACAACATCTAAAAAGTCTGGTTGACACAGGGTCGGTGATATTTTAAAACACTATGTTTTGAATTCAAATCTTGCCAGCAGTGATTTCACCTTTTGTCACTTCAAATTTAATAAAACGAGCAGTAACCTAGCAAAAACCAAAGTCTTAGTAAGTAGGAAGGCAGACAAATCACAAATCCTTTCATGTAGATGGCGTTGCTTGAAAAATCATAGGTAGAAACTCCATAAGATTCACCTAGTGTAAGCTTTGGACACATAAAAGGGGCAGCAGTATCAGAGGAAGGTTAACAGGAAAAATAGATTTTGTATGTGGAAGATGCACAAGTACAATAAACACCGAAAATGTACAGATAATAGACACCATCAACTGCCAGTGAGGTAAGCTAGAGGTAGTAGATAGTTTCTGTTATCTAGGTGACCAAATTAGTAGTGGAGGTGGATGCTCCAAGAGCATAGCTATGAGTATAAGAATAGGCTGGGCAAAGTTCAGAGAGCTCCTACTTCTGCTGGCAACAAAGGGCCTCTTCCTTACCGTAAAAGGTAGATTGTATGATGCTTATGTGCGAACAGCTATGCTACATAGCAGTCAAATATGGGCTGTGACAGCTGAGGAAAAGTGTAGGCTTGAAAAAAATGAAGCCAGTATGCTTTGCTGGATGTGCAATATCAGTGTGCATGTTCGACAGAGTGTAAGCATCTGGAGAAAAAAGTTAGGAATAAGAGGAATCAGATGTGGTGTGCAAGAGAGACGAGTGCACTGGTATGGTCATGTGATGTGTATGGATGAGGACAGCTGTGTAAAGAAGTGCTGATCTCTAACTGTGGAGGAAACCTGTAGCATAGGTAGACCCAGGAAGACATGGGATGAGATGGTGGAGCATGATCTTCGAACTTTAGGCCTCACAGAGGCAATGACTAGTGAGTGAGATCTTTAGCAATATGCTGTGCTTGCAAAGACCTGTCAAGCCAAGTGAAATCATAGTCATGGCTGATGCTGTGCCAGTGGGATGTAAAGAGCACCTTTCGAGTGTTGGGCCTCATGGAGACAAAGTAGCTGAGTTCCTTTCAAGTGAGTGTTGGGCCTCACAGAGGCAATGACAAGACCTTTGGCATTATGTTGTGCTTGAAAGCCATCAAGCCAAGCAAAATCACAGTTGTGGCAGATACCAGTGTCATGCAAATGGTACCCGTGCTTGTGGCTCGTAAAAGCACCCATTACACTCTTGGAGTGGTTGGTGTTAGAAAGGGCATCCAGAAACTATGCCAAATCCGACTGAAGTCTGGTGCAGCCTTCCAGCTTGCCAGCCCCGGTCAAACCATCCAACTCATGCCAGCATGGACAACAGACATTAAATGATGATGATGAAAACAGGAATATGTTGGAAATAAAATTATATAAAGCTTGAAGAAATTAGTGGTAGTTTGCATAAGCAAAAACGAGTAAAAAAATTGAAAGTTTGATAAAGTTCATATGCCATGTAAACACACATATTTTGTAATGGCCATTCTTTGATAGAAAACCTCATTTTTTCCCCCCATTCTGTATTATATAAACTTAATAAAATTTGTAAACTTCAGTGAGTTACTAGAGATAATTTGATCAACTATACCTTTTCATCTACAAGAATTGCTTGTTGTGCTTAAACCTTTTGTTACCATATTTCTGTTGGGTCTTTATTTCAATTAATTATGAAAATAATGAAGAATTTTGTTAAATAACTATGTCCATATTAAGCTGGTATTTGGAACATAAAATAACTAGAATTCTTGGTGGAAGGTTTAATTTAGATAACTTTAAGTCTTTTTTTAAACATATTTCTGTTCTATCTTTCAATTAATTTCGAAAATAATAAAGAATTTATCAAAATAACTTTGTTATTTTTCAGTTAGTTTTTAGGACTAACTTGAAATTTTGATCTAAATTAAATTTAGATCACTTGAAAAAATGAAGTTGAGAATCAAGAGAAGTCTCAGACAGTTTGGTATCAAGAGGGTTAAAGTTTTTTTTTTCCCCCCTTTTGTTACTTTCTTTTTATTGAAATAAAAAAAAAAACCTTTGTTATAATTAATTTGGAAAATAATAAAGAATATGGTGCAATAACATTATCATCATTAATCTGGTGTTTGGAACTTAACATGAAATTTTAATTGAATTTAAATCACTTTGAAATATGAATTTTGTATCATAGACAGTAGGGACAGTATCAAGACAGATTAATATCAAAAGGGTTAATTAAAAGAAATGAATATTCTTTATCTTAGAAATTTTGTGGAAGTTAAACCAAGTATTTTTTCATCCCTAAAAAAATAAAGGTATGTACTCTTAACCATTTAATAACCTCTTTTTACAGTAGAAAGATTAAAATACAGGAGTGAAGTTTAATGTAGTTAATGTTAAGTGTCGAAGTTTCAAGAGACTGAAAAATATCAACAGGAAGGAAATTCCAGAGATGAGTGCTAAGGAAGAAGGTGAAGAAATAGAAAAGCAGGTATAAGGATATCAGAAGGGTTTTTTTTTGTTTTTGTTTCTTTTTACTCTAACATAACTAATAAAACTGCAAAACTGAATAGAAATACACCACATAAAAAAATTCTTACTTTAAGTCAGTGATTATAGATAATGGCTTTCAATGAGCAGAAGTTGTAGTAATGGTTGAAGAAACAAGTTAAGATATATTCGTGGGAAATAAATCTTCTTTTGGTTTTGTTTTTAATCTATTAACACCCATTATAGTCTCAAGAAGTTGAGGATATGGTTGAAATTATAGCTCTTGAGTGTTGTGAAGTAATAGAACTTGAAGGCTGATAAATATTTCACTCTGGTATGTCTTGGGTCAGGAAGCACAATGGTTGAGTGGATTAACTGTTGGCATATGAGATTGTATCATGATTGCTTGACACATTAGTCAAGACTAGGGCACAACTGTATTGTGTTCTAGTTGCTACATTTTACTTAGTTGGATAACTAGTACATGTTTCAGTTGGGAATACATTTGCAATAGACCAGTTGTCACTGATCACTTTTATGCTATGTAACCCAGAAAAAATAATAATAAAAATAAAATCTACTGGTCTTTCAAGCTGTACGTCTCTGTGAAAAATATTTTTAAGAATAATTTTCTTTTCAAATAACATATTTTATAATCATTATATACATCCAGTCAAGATGTTCTAATATTTGACACTTTTTCTATCAGTTTCTACTTAAGACTAAAGCCTATTTTGAATATTGGAGTTAGATGCTTCTAAATAGTTATACATCTTCAACTCTTTAGTATTCAGATTACTCAGTCAAATGCAATGCTTATTTATTCACATTGTTTTGAATTAATCATGTATTATCTTGTAGCTTTGAGATTTCAATGGTGTGCTTGTTTAGTTATAGAAAGATATTGTAGGGTAGGTGTAAGAGGCTAAGTCTAATCAGTTTGAACATAAGACAGCTGGAATATCTGAGCTGGATATAGCCTTATTCATGTGGCACCAGACCGGGTGTCTCTCACATGGCACCACCACAAGTGCTCCTCACATGCTGTCAGCATGGATGCTTTCCATGTGGCACCAGTATGGGTGCTCCTCATATGTGGTGCTGGCACGAGTGCTTTTTCTGTGACACTGGCATGGGATAATGAAGGATAATGGACCCCTCACACAATATGAGTTAAATAGATATATCTTCTGCTTATCTGAGTAATCAATCATCAGAACTAAAGGGTTAAACTGATAAAATTAACCATTTATTCATTGTTTTCCATTGAAACTGATTATAGACTTTTATTTAAATCTTATACTCTGCAGATTTTATTAACATAGCTGAATAAATCTTGAAAACTGTTAGGCTTGATGTAGTTGATGCAGGTATGACAGAATTTCAAAAGGCATCAATAATAGAGATATATAACATACTTTCACAAGGTCTAGGAATTTTTCTGGTTGGTTTAGTATCAGAAAATAGCTAAGATTATGATGATTTCTAGAAAAAAATTATTTTGATAGGGACTAATTACAGAAAACAAAAAGATATTTTAGGCAGTTTAGACAAGAGAACTTATTCCATAATTATCCATTCACTTGGAAAGGTTATGGTTATATATAAAGTCTAGACATTCACTGTTTATAAGTGAAGCCTTTCAAATTATGAAAATTTCATTTTTAGTTGGACATGGCTTTCAAACAATAGTTTGTGCATAATCTATTAGCTGTTGATAGTTTCTGTGTCTTATCAATGGCAGGGATCTCACAGTGAAGAAGAGAACTTGGAATGCTTGCAATGAGATATGCCAGTAGCGAAAGGTATGTTGAAGATATTTTGATGGATCAGTCAAGCCAGTGTAACTGATGTTTAATGCTGGTTAGAGTAGCTAAAAAAACAAAAAAACAACCCCCAAAAAGCTTCTGTAATATTATGATATGGTTGAATAGGAGTCATGAATGATGGTAGTCAGATTATAAATAAATATAGTTATAAATACAGTTAGGTTATAAATATAGTTAGGTAAGGGTTATCTGTTGATGTGAGTTTATGAAAACTACATTTCTAAATATGGTTAATTTTAATTGAATAACCAGAACCAGTAGGGATATGATCATCATCATTTAACATCTGTTTTTCATGTTGGCATGGGTGAGAGGGCTTGACAGGGCTGGCAAGATGGAGGGCTGCACCAGGTTCCAGTTATCTGTTTTGACATGGATTCTATGGCTAAACGCCCTTCCTAATGCCAACCACTTTACAGAGTGTACTAGGTGTCTTTTACGCAACACCAGCCCAAGTACTTTTTTATGTGATACCGGTACAGGTGCTTTTCACATAGCACTGGCCCTGGTGGTTATCATGTGGCGCCAGCCTGGGTGATTCTCATACACCACTGGCATGAATGCTTTCCACATTACACTGGCATGGGTAATTTCCATGTGGTGCCAGCATGGGCACTTTTATGTGGCACCAGCGCAAGTGCTTTTTACATGGTGCCAGCATGGGATAATGAAAGATAATGGATCCATCACATAAGATGAGGTAAATAAATATATCTTCTGCCTATCTGAGTAATAACTCATCAGAACAACACTAATGTAAACAAGATTTTGATAGCATGTCCAGATAAAATAATTAATAGAAATGTAAACATAGTCATTGGTGGATTAATGGAAATGTGGTGAGAATGAATGAGGACAGCTGCGTGAAAAAGTGCCACACCCTAATAGTTGAGGGAACCCGTGGAAGAGTTAGGCCCAGGAAGACCTGGGCTGAGGTGGTGAGGCAAGACCTTCGAACATTGGGCCTCACCGAGGCGATGACTACTGACCGAGACCTTTGGAAATGTGCTGTGCGTGAGAAGACCAGGCAAGCCAAGTGAGATCGTTGCCAGTGCCCCTGGACTGGCTCTTGTGCGGGTGGCACATAAGATGTACCATCTTGAGCGTGACCGTTGCCAGTACCGCCTGACTGGCCTTTGTAGGGTTTTCGAGCGAGATCATTGCCAGTGCCCCTGGACATGCTCTTGTGCGGGTGGCACATAAAAGACACCATTTCGAGCGTGGCCGTTTTCGTGCGGGTGACACGTAAAAGCACCCACTACACTCTCTGAGTGGTTGGCGTTAGGAAGAGCATCCAGCTGTAGAAACTCTGCCAAATTAGATTGGAGCCTGGTGTTGCCATCCGGTTTCACCAGTCCTCAGTCAAATCGTCCAACCCATGCTAGCATGGAAAGCGGACGTTAAACGATGATGATGATGATAAGTATAACATTTTAGGTATGAGTAGAACTTGACAGATGAAATTGGAATTTTACATAGAGAGAAGCAATGGAATTTATAGAATCAGAAAAGTCAGTTCCAGAAAAGATTAACATGGAAAAGACATATGCATGCATGAATGTATGTGTGCATGCATGTATGCATGATATATGTATTTATGTATGTACATATGTATGTATGTAAAAAGGGTAAAGACCCCCTTTGATCATGAATGACCATGGGATTACTCCTAGAAAGTTACTCTCAGAGGCACAAATCTGGGCAAATTTGTTTATGGAAGACTAGCAGTTGCCCATGCATACAAGTTCCCTTCTTCACACCACTGATGTTATCCAAGGGAAAGGTAAGGGCCAATACAACTTGGCACTAGTGATATTGCAACTCATTTCTACAGATGAGTGAACTGGAGCTAAGTAAAATAGAGTGTCTTGCTCAAGAACACAACACACAGCCTGGTCCAGAAATCAAACTGAGCCATGTGCCTTTGTATGTATGTATTGCTGCTGCTACCACCACCACCACCAAACTTCTTAACCACATAGATATGACATATTTATATATATATATATATATATATATATATATATATATATATATATATATATATATATATATATATATATATGTATGTATGCATTTTATATATACATATGTATAATCTGTTATGATCTAAATTTGTTGAATAATATAACAGGGAGATTGATAGTCCATGTATGCATCAATAATGATGGTGAATTCTACAACTCACAGGGCTGACCCCAAAATCTCATCTTCATAAAATATTGAAGACATGTCAGTGTCACACAGTCTATCCACTCAAAGCCTTATCTACAGGAAGAGCAGAACTTGTCACCATAGCCTAATAGAACACTCACCAATCTTACAATGCTGCCATCATGCAGAGCAGAATACTGTATACTACCCTATATTACTACTTACAGCTAGTTGAACTAGGCCAATGGAAGTTAAGCATCTTGACCATGAATACAATGCTCTAGATTATAAAATGCTGACCACTTGAATAATAGTTCAACACCCTATTGACTTGGATATATGTAGCTACTAATTGTTCAAAGGCCATGACAAATTTTATACATTGAATTTTTAGTTTATTTCAGCCATCACAGCTAAATCAAAAATGTCGTTCTCTCTCTCCCTCTCTCTCTTTCTTTTCTCATTGTGTTTTTCTTTTAGCTGAATACTGCACCAAGGAATGCTCATCTGTTTAGCTGCTTTTATGTTCTGCTGTCTCTTTAGATTTCGGGAAATAAACATAGCTTATTTGATTATTTAACCCACAAAAAAAAGCTAACAATCTAGTGAGAGATTTGTAACCTGTTTGAATATGGCAATGAGAAACTTGAAATAAATTAGAACTCATAACAGCTTCAATAATATTGATTTCAATTTTTTAGCACAAGGCCAGCAAGTTTGGGGTTGTGGTTGTAAGTTGATTACATCAACCCCAGTGATCAACTGGTACTTATTTTATCAACCTCGAAAGGATGAAAGGCAAAGTCAACCTCAGTGGAATTTGAACTCAGAATGTAAAGTGCGAAGAAATGCCACCAAATACTTTGTCAAGCATGGTAACAATTCTGCCAGCTCGCCCCACCTTGATCATCATCATCATCATTGTCGTTTAGCATCCGCTTTCCATGCTAGCATGGGTTGGACGATTTGACTGAGGACTGGTGAAACCGGATGGCAACACCAGGCTCCAATCTGATTTGTCAGAGTTTCTACAGCTGGATGCCCTTCCTAACGCCAACTACTCAGAGAGTGTAGTGGGTGCTTTTACGTGCCACCCGCACGAAGGCCAGTCAGGTGGTACTGGCAACGGCCATGCTCAAAATGGTGTATTTTATGTGCCACCCACACAAGAGCCAGTCCAGGGGCACTGGCAACGATCTCGCTCGAAAGTCCTTACACATGCCGCGGGCACAAGTGCCAGAAAGGCGACGCTGGGCACAGGTGCCTTCACGATTTCACTTTCCCCAATAAGTCTTCGCAAGCTGAGTTTCGTGTCCAATGAAGGAGACAACGTTGGCATGGGTGCCACTCGTCGAATTTAACTCGATTTCGATTTCACTTGCCACAACAGGTCTTCGCAAGTGGAGTTTAGTGTCCAATTTACTCGCAGCTTCAATAATATTCTCTTTTACTCTTTTACTTGTTTCAGTCATTTGACTGCGGCCATGCTGGAGCACCGCCTTTAGTCGAGCAAATTGACCCCAGCACTTATTCTTTGTAAGCCTAGTACTTATTCTATCGGTGTCTTTTGCCGAACCGCTAAGTTATGGGGACGTAAACACACCACCATCGGTTGTCAAGCGATGTTGGGGGGACAAACACAGACACACATACATATACATATATATATATATACATATATACAACAGGCTTCTTTCAGTTTCCGTCTATCAAATCCACTCACAAGGCTTTGGTCAACCTGAGACCATAGTAGAAGACACTTGCCCAAGGTGCCACGCAGTGGGACTGAACCCGGAACCATGTGGCTGGTAAGCAAGCCACTTACCAAAAAAAAATACAGTGAACTTGCTGTGAGGAGTGCAAAATCATACATTTTGGAGAGAGTTCTTCAAGGGAAAGTTGAAAGGAGAGAATTTTATTAATTCCTCTCCTTTCATCTCTTCTGTAATGAAGGATTTTGTCTGAAATGTAGGATTTTCCACTCTTCACAGTAAGTTCACTGTATTCCTTTTATTGATTTTACTAGATTTTACAAGTCTTGCTGATACAGACCAACACCAGCCACTTTGGAATCTATCTGATCATAGATACCATCTTCAATAAGCAGAATATTTTATCAAAATGAAAACTGATGGTAATTAGTTATTCACAAGAACTAGTGAGAATTATTACATATGCGCTGGAACTAAAAGGAGTTAGTCCTTGTGTATAAGAAGCCATAAAATATCAGTGCTCGTTTTTATTTCTCAGTTTGCTTTTTGTTTCCAAGAATATCTTCCGTCTTTTACTTGTCTTAGTCATTGGACTGTGGCCAATATTTTAGTTGAATGACTTGACCTCAATGCTTATGTTTTTTTGCTTTTTTTTTAAGTCGGGGACTTAGTCTGTTGGTCAATTGTGCCAAACTGGTAAGTCACAGGGACATAAACAAACCAATGCTAGTTGTCAGGTAGGGGAGAGGGACACAGACACACACACACACACATATATATATCTATATCACATATATATATGATGGGCTCCAACCGTTTCTGTCTATCAAATCCACTTGGGCCAGGGTTATAATAGATGACACTTGCCCAAGGTACCATGCAGAGGGACTGAACCCAGAACCATGCGGTCAGGAAGCAAACTTTTTATCATGCAGCCATGCCTGTGTCTATATAATAGATATCTAACTAAAGCAAGTGGTTTTACACAGATGTCTGCTCATGACAACTACTACTCAAACCACAAAGCAGGAATGGTTTCTATATTTCAATAAAGAAAGGATCTAATAAGAAATCTGTAGTCACCATCATCATCATCGTTTTAACATCCATTTTTCTATACATGCATGGTTCAGATGGAATTTGTTGAGGCAGATTTTCTAGGGCTGGGTGCCTTTACAAGGTAATATTTCTTCCTGACCAGACAAGTTTTTTCAAGGAAGATTGGAAATGAACAACAGTGCTTGAATCTTTTTATCTTTTATTTGTTTCAGTCATTTGATTGTGGCCATGCTGGGGCACTGCCTTGAAAGGTTTTAATTGAACAAATCAACCCCAGGTTTTATTTTTTTAAGCCTAGTACTTATTCTATCAGTCTCTTTTGCTGAATGGCTAAATTACAGAGACATAAACACCTGAACACTGGTTTTCAAGTAGTGATTGGGGATAAACACAGACACAAAGACATTTACACACAGATATATATATACATTATTTATATATACATATATACAACAGGCTTCTTTCAGTTTTCATCTGCTAAATCCACTCACAAGGTTTTGATTGACCTGAGGCTATAATAGAAGATACTTGCCCAAGGTGCCATGTAGTAGGACTGAACCTGGAACTATGTGGTTGGGAAGCAAGCTTCTTACTACACAATCACACGTACACCTATGATGGTGATGCTTGTTTACAATCATCACATGGTGTCACAACAAGGGTGTAAACACACACACAAATACACACACTCACACAAATATGACAGACTTCTTTCAGTTTTTCATCTACCAAATCCACTTCAATCAGCCTGGGGCTTTAGTAGAAGATATTTGCCCAAGTTAACACACAGCGGGACTGAATCCAAGACCACATGGTTGGGAAGCAAGCTTCTTAACCACACAGCTATTCCTGTGCCTTGCAGCCATGCCAGCTTAGTGTGGATATGAAATCGGAAAAAGAACCTTTACATCATGACTCTGTTGTTTTTCATGACCCAGAGACAAAAAAGTAAAAAGCAAATAGTAGTCATAATACTGATGATAACACCTTAGCAACTCATCAATGTTATCAATACAATGTATAAATGTTGAGCAATTTTCAAGGGTTAATAAGCTGTTTCAACTTCAGGGGATGTTACTGTTCTTTTAATTCCAATAACAATGTGTGGCTAATGAGTACCATCATCATCATCTAATGTTCTCTGTTGTCCATAAATTGGATGGGTTGACAGGATCTGATGGGTCCAAGGACTGTACCAGGCCCCACTTTTCTTTCTGTTTCAGCATGGTCTCTATGGCTGGAAGCCCTTCCTAATGCCAACCACATTACAAAGTGTACTGGTGTACTGGGTGCCTTTTTTCACACTACAGGCACTACTGAGATCACCATGCAACTCACAAGACTATGAGCACTGAGAGAGGTGGGGGGTCAGCTTTATACTAGGAGATTAAAGTATGTGAGAAGCTGGGGGAGAGGGGGAGGGCAGAACAGGCTCTTGCAGAAGATTTGCATGGCTACTCAAGTTTAGTAAGAGAGGGAGAGAATGATCAGTAGGAGCTGCAATGAGATAAGATAGAGGATATGAGTATATTCCACATAATAAAGCAGCATAGTTTTGGTTTCATTGAACGACAGCTTCATACAACCTTTAAGTATTTTATTTATGAGTGTAGATTAACCAAAATGAAGCAATTGGACCTATCTGAGTAAACAGAATTTGCTTCATAGCTTGCATGGGAGAAATAAATTAAAGCTAAGCACAAACATTTACTGCAATGTTAGAGTTATTACGAAGTACTCTCAGTGGGTCAGAGAAAATTTAATGACAGACTTGCAGACACTGACTAAGCAAATGCTAAACATAAAGATATTTCACTGAAAACACCTAAATAGTTGCCTTCTTAAGTTACTGACGACAATACAGTTATATAAAATGATAGTAAGTTTAAACTTTTTTTTTTCCACAAAATTTTCATTAAAATTTCATAAGTTTTCCTTTAGAATATTTTTCATTTCAGTTGAAAACTATTCCAGAGTAAAACTTCAGTTAATTTTATTTTAATTTAATAAGTAAGAGGCTGGAGATGAAAGATAGCCAGGAAATTGGAAGCATGGTGGATAAATAGGATATTTCTGAAGGTATATGGGAACTTCTCCTTGTAGAAATTTGCAGCAGCAACAGACAATAAATTCTCTAATGGAAAACATGAAGGACAACCGCTTTCTCTTTATCTTTTAGTTGCTTCAGGCATTGCACTGTAGCCATGCTGGAGCACTGCTTTGAAAGGTTTATTTGAACAAATTGACCCCAGTAGTTATTTCTTTTTAAAGTGTGGTACATATTCTATCAATCTCTTGTGCTGAACTACTAAGTTACAGGGATGTAAGCTCACCAACACTGGCTGTCAAGTGGTGTGAGAACACACACAACAGACACACACACACACACATACATAGACACATACATATATACGTACATACATACATACATACGTATGTACATACATAGATACGTATGTATGTACATACATACATACTCACATACGTATATACACACATAGATACGTACATATATATTCATACACACATACATATATGCATATACACATACATACATACAAACGTACATACATAAGTACATACAAACATACGTACATACATATATACAAAAATACGTATACACACATACACATACATGCACACATACATACACACACATACATACATACATACACACATCACTGGAACTGTAAAAGTCTGTAAAACTTTCCAGGAGTTTATGAGTTAAATATATATATGAGCATGTCTAGATATGCAACTATATGCATGAGAAAACATACATAAAACAAAACATACACATCTGCACATATACATACACACACACACACATATATACATACATACATACAAATGTACATACATATGTACATACATACATACAAACATACATACATACATGCATACATACAAAAATACTCTGTTGTTGACGTTGAAATTTCAATGAAGGAGCCTTGGATCTAGGTTAGAAACCAGCTCTTTCTCTATTGGCAAGAAATCTAGAAATAAAGCTGATTAATGACATACATACATACAAATGTACATACATATGTACATACATACATACATACAAACATACATACATACATACATACATAGCACATGAATATCTTTTAAATATTTTTTACTTGTTTCAATCATTGGACAGTGGCCATGCTAGGGCAGCGTCTTGAAGGGTTTTAGTTGAATGAACCTGGTACTTATTTTATCAGTTTCCTTTGCCAAACTGTTAAATTGCAGGAACATAAACAAACCAACACCAGTTGTCAAGCAGTGTTGGGCAAATACAAACACAATCACAGATACACACATAATATATACATATATACACATACACATAATATACACACGCACACACATCATAGGCTGCAATAATTTTTTTTGCACAAAATTAATAAATAAAAACAGTGCATTCCATTGATATTTAAATATATTCTTGCACCCAGTCATTTAGAGGTTTTTGTGTCTGCTTGTGTAGAAGAGAGAAAGAATGAAAGAAAGAGAGGCAGGAAGGAGAAAGACAGAGAATAGAGAGAGGGGGGAAGGAGAAAGAGGATAGAAAGAAAGAGAATAGAGAGAAGAGGAAGGAGAGAGAATAAAGAGAGAATTCCAGACAATATAATACTTGACTCATATAAATTTATCCCTTGACATATTCAGAAAAGCAACGATGGCTAGTGTGAAGGTTTCTCTCAAGATATGATCCATATCTACATTGTTTCCTGTGAATACATTTCTACTAAAAACACTAAATGCATATGTACCAAGTCACTAAAAAACAGACAGTTGCAATGTACAACATATGTATGTATTTGGAATTGTAAGATAATTAAAAAAATTACTTACAAAACAGATTTATTTTTGAAACATGACAATGGCATACCTATAGGCGTAGGCACTGCTGTGTTGTTTAGAAGCTTGCTTTGCAACTATGTCATTTCAGGTTCAATCCCACTGCACAGTACCTTGGGCAAATGTTTTCAACGATCACCCCAGGTTGGCCAATGCCTTGAGAGTGAATTTAGTAGAGAGAAATTGTGTGGAAACCCATCGTGTGTGTGTGTGTGTGTGTGTGTGTGTGTGTGTGTGTGTGTGTGCACACTTGCACTTGTCATCTCAACCCCTTGCTTGCTTGACAGCCAATGTTGGTTTGTTTATGTCCCTGTAACCTAGAAGTTCAGCAAAAGAGACTGATAGATCTGATAGCGCTTAAAAAATAAGCACTGGAGTCGATCTGTTCAATAGATCTGTTATATCTCAATAGAGTGGTGCTATATCTCATTGTTTTCATGTCATCATTTCTAATAACAGAAGAGCACCTGGGTTAGTACGACGGGATCCGTCATCACTATCGTCAGCTGGTTCCATGGCACTGAATAAAACAGTATGCAAATTCACCAAGTTTGATACCATGAATTCTAATTCTTTCAAATTGAAACTCCTCCTCCTGAAAACTCCAGACTTCAGGAAACAACTCAGTAGAATCAGCAACCTTAATATCAGAACAATCCTGAATGCTATGATGTAATTCCTGTTCCATAATGATTCCCACTATTTAAAAAAAGGAGCTATGACATGGCTAAGATCACTGACCTCATCAGATTATTTATCCTAGATAATCTAAAGAATGTACATGCCCTGACAGTTCAACCCTGTACAGAAAGGACAGCTTGACAATATGAATGGCCATACCATAGATAAGTTTAGAAAAAATATTTTTTTCTGTAGGCAGAAGGCCTGAAATTTTGGGACTGGGGACTTAGTGTTTAACTGGTACTTATTTTATTGACTCTGAAATGATGAAAGGCAAAGTCGACCTCAGTGAAATTTGAACTCAAAGCATAAAACCAAAAGAAATGGGATGCTAATGATTCTGCCATTTTGCTGTCTAAAGTTCAGGAAAACATTAAAATATCTTCAAGGAGTTTGGCTGAAATATAACAGCTACTACCAGCTTAGAAATGATTGATTTCATGGATGCCATCTGAGACTTCATGACTGAGACAAATGCTATCCCTACAGAAAGAAACTCATGAGCAAACAGTTTATATATTCAGGAATGGCTTTCATAAGAAATCTGTAGATGTCTGTAGAAGCTGCGGTCAGAAATCTAGTCACAGGCATCAGCAGAAGAAGCTCTAATTTAGTGGCAAACGGAGATTTTCAACCAGGCTGAATCCCATTATGAGACAATAATGAGAAATGGACTTGGCGAGAAGTTAATGTATATGAAGAATCCTCTGTCCCTTAGTCATACCTAAAGGGTTCAAGAAGAGAAAGGTGATATGGTTCAATCTCCCATGCTATTTCTGCATCTCTACTAATATTTCTAGAAGCTTTCTGCTTTATTTAGACAGAATTTCTCAACCACTTGTAAGTACCATAAACTTTTCAATGCCTATCACATTAAGGTTAGGTACTCATACTTAGATAATATCTTACCATCATGTGCTACAACAGAAAAAAAAAACATGCACTCACACAAAATCACCCTACAACCCAGCCTGTAACTAGCAAAATTTTATTAATAGTCCACTGGGGGAATCTTGCTTCTCAAAGACTGTGATCCATCACATGACAGCTGTATGAGTCAAAAAGCCAATGATTCCTAGAGATCATTCATACAACTACTTCATGTACAGAGAAATGGAAGACTCCACTTCCCTATCTCACTCATTCTGGAAACTTTGGGACCAGACACATGACTTGCCTAACATTACATGGAACATCCTTGACAAGGCATTTTGTTACTCATCTCGAGTTCGAAATTGTCAACTCTGTCTGGCAGCCTGCAGTATCTATCAACAGGAAAACTGAACTACAAGATATAATCCCTGCTTGCTCATAGAGAGATTATTCTCCTTCTCTCTACCCCCAATATCGCCTACCATCAAATATATTTAGGCCTAACACATCACTCAATGACCTAATTCAGCAAGTGTGCATTTCCATGTGATCTTGCTAATACACTGATAAGAAATCTAACACCATCATACTCATTTTCAAGATATCATTATGCATGCTGCATCTGATATCCAACAATATTTAACATATTTTGTTCAGAATGATTCCATATGCCCTCCACTTCAGTTACTATGTGTGGGACCTTTCAAAGTTCTCAGCAGAGCACCACAGTATTTTCTCATAGTTAGTAACAGGAAAACTGCCAAAAACTCAGCTTAAACCCTACGCAACAACTACTTGTCTCACCAAACCAATCCAAAAATATCAGCATATTCTTTCACTGAAAACTCCACTTCTGTTCCAATGGCAAGAACAAGATTTGGTGAGCAAGTATGTTGACCATTGCATTATATCTAGTATTAGGAATTGGAATGTAAATTTTTTTGCCAGGATAGTGTGCAACAGGAGAGACTGTGCTAGTCTGGTCATGTGATACAGATGGATGAGGGCAGTTGCATAAAGAAATGCCAATCATTTAAAATGGAGAGAAGCTGAGGAAAAGGGAGACCCAGGAAAATGTGGGATTAAGTTCTGAATGCCGATACCAAAATGCAGAGCCTTATGAAGGGGATGACAGAAGACCAAGATATGTGGTATATTGTTGTACTCAAGGAGACCTGCCTAACTCAACAGAAATGATATCCTAAAATCAAGGTGTCACATACAAATCACTGGTGATGGTAGTGGAGCTGGTACTATTAAAAACACTGGTGCTAGTGACATGTAAAAAACTCTGGTGATATACCACATAGAAAGTACTTGTGATGGTACCATATAAAAAGCACCCAGTACACTCTGTAAAGTGGTTGGCATTTGGAAAGGCATCCAGCTGTAGAAACCAAGCCAAAACAGATTATGAAACTTAGTGCAGTCCCTGGGCTTGCCAGTTCCTGTCAAGCCATCCAACCTATACAGGCAAGGAAAATGGATGTTAAATGATGATGATGATGGTGATGATGATGATGATGCTGACAACAACGATGATTACATTTGTATCTGAAGTTTGCTTGTTGTTGCATGACCAACTCTCTGTAGTGGGAATGATGCAACAAATCTCTGCTTAGGCTCAAAACCAGGTTTTATTTATTGTAATCATGAAATAGTGATACACAAGAGCCAGACACATCAAATAAACTAATAACATCAGCAACAAGCTGTCCATTGCAGTTTGCTTTCATGCCTCTATCTACTATCTTATTCAATCAGCATATTACCTTTCAATCTGTGTTTGCTCCCACCACACCATCGCTTGACAATTGATGTTGGTGTGTTTATGTCCCCGCAACTTAGTGGTTTGGCATAAGAGACTGATAGAATAAGTACTAGGCTTACAAAGAATAAGTCCTGCGGTTGACTTGTTCGACTAAAGGTGCTACTCCAGCATAGCAGCAGTCAAATGACTGAAAAGAATATATATATATATATATATATATATATATATATATATATATATATACACACATGCACAATCATTACCATTTGACATCCCTTGTTCTATGCTGGCATGAGTTGAACAACTCAATATGAACTGTGCTGAACTCCAGTGTGTGCTTTGACATGGTTTCTACAGCTGGATATCCTTCTGAATACAAACCACTTCACAGAGTGTACTGGATGCATTTTTTGTGGCACTAACACTGGTGAGGTCACCAAGTATTTCGCAAGACATGACTACTCAACTGAATGACAATATTAAGGGATATGAAGGTATGATAGAGGGGTAGGAACAGATGTCTTGCTGGAGAAGTGAATATATATCTGGACAGAAAGAGATGAGGTCAAAGCAGAAGGTGAATTTAAGAGAGAGAGAGAGAGAGAGAGAGAGAGAGATACAGAGAGAGACAGACAACAGAACAGAAAAGGTGGGTAGATGAACAGAAAAGGTGGTTAGATAAGTGAGCTGGAGTGAAAACAGTGACATGATTAGAGATGGGGATTGAGCTGTAGGTAGTGAATATCAATTTGGGTGAGGAGACATGAAAGGAAATAGGAGTGGGTCAGAGAAGAGGAGGCAATAAGGGACAGTAGCAGGGATGCAATTAAATGTAGAGGGCTAAGTGGTATCATTTACAGCAACTCAGTGAGTAGTACCACAAAAGATTGATGGATAGATGTTAGAAGATGAGTTGCGGGGAAAGGTTTGACAGGACTTCAATTCTGCTGAGATGGACAGGTCTCCTCAAGCACAGCATATCACAATTCATCTCCTCCAAAAGGCTCAGCATCTTGAGGTCATCTTCTCTATTTCCTCCTACATCATCTTGGATCTGTCTCTTCCACAGGCTCCTTCCTTATTTAGCAATCAGCACTTCACATGACTATACCAGCAGTCTTCTCTCTTGTACACCACATCTGATGGCTCTTATGCCCAATTTTTCTCTCAGTACATTTGTACTTTGTTGTACATGCACACTAACATTGCACATCCATTGGAGAATACTAATTTCATCTCTTCTAATTCTTTGCATGCTCTCTGCATCCACAGCCCAAGTTTCACAACCATGAAGCATTACTGTTCATATGCAGGCATCATACAATCTGCCTTTCATTCTGAGAGATGCCTTTTTTTTAAATAGAAATAGAAATCCTCTGAACTGTCTCCAGCCAGTTCATATTCTAGCAATGATACATTCAGAGCATCTTCCTTCACTGCTAATTTGATCACCTAAATAATAGAAACGTTCTACTACTTCTAGGAAGCCTCCTGGGTATTTCAGAACTATTTCCCATGTGCTCTTATTTTTTATTGCTCCTACATATCTGCCAAAAACAAACTCTGCTTTCACTGTTAATCTTCCTGTAATTCCACTGCACCTATAATATGTCCATAGTTTCTACAAATCTGGAAAACTATGTTGTGTGGAAACTATTGTAGTGATTACAAATAAATGTTCTTCTGCACTCCTTCTTGATAACTTCAACTTATTCAAATATATATATATATATATATATATATATATATATATATATATATATATATATATATACTTCTTGCTTGCTTCATGCTCATGGTTGATGAAACTGGGGTCACCCCAGGTTAGTGGACCCAGAGATGCCATCATGCAAAGAGCTGACCAGGTCCACCAGTGCTCTCTATTGATGAAGGTCCCGTGCCAGCCCCTCTGCATCCCTTGAGGTGACATTGAGCCTCTGGAGATCTTCCCCAATCACATCTAGCCATCTGGTGTGGGGCCTGCCACAAGGCTTCTTCCAGCCTGCAGTTGCTGCATCAAATGAGTGTAAAGCCCTGGTAGGATGATCTAGCAGGAGATGGAGGACAAGTCCATACCAGAGCATGCAACGGATAGTTATGAAGTGAGAAGCTGCAGGCTGATGTGTGTGCACACACAGTTCTGTGCTGGAAATATGATGGTATCTTCTGATGTTCTCAATGGTTGTTATTGAAGCCATTGATCCTCTTTGCCAGGTCTTCGAGAGGTGTCACATTTCTGCTCCACAGAGGAAATTGGAGAGGGTCAATGCATTGTAGATGCAGAACTTCGTCTTCCAGAACACAGAACAGTGCTGTCAAAGGGGCTTCCATAGGAAGTACATGACCGCAGTAGCCAGACCACATCTGTGGCTGATCCCCAGGATCAGGTCTCCACTGAAGCCAAGGTACATGAAGGAGCTGACAAACATCATGACATTGGAGCCAATCAACATCCTCATCAGCATTTAATGTTTATTGTCCATACTGACATGGATTGGATGGTATGACCTGAGCTGGCAAGCTGGGGAGCTGCCCCAGACTCCAGTCTGATTTGGCATGGTTTCTATGGTTGGATGCCCTTTCTAACACCAACCACATTTTTATTGCTTTTCTTCAAATATATATATATATATATATATATATATATATATATATATATATATATAGAGAGAGAGAGAGAGAGAGAGAGATACAGTATTAGGCTTATCGACGCAATTATGTCCCACCGACTTTGTTTCCTCATAACTCCCAGAAAAAAAGGATATTTTTAAATGAAATTTTCTAAAAAATACACTTCAGATGGTGTAGATTCTGATTATATCGGAACTTGTGAAAAACACTTCCGTGGTGGGGATAGGAGTCTTAGAGAATTCATACGAGTCGGCTCTATTTCTTGAAAAATGGTTATTTTTAGATGAAAATTCCTACCAATACATTATTTACATTTGACGGATATTTGTCCTCATCTTGTTTGTTGTTAATACAACGTTTCGGCTGATATACCCTCCAGCCTTCATCAGGTGTCTTGAGGAAATTTCGAACCTGGATTTTCATTCCCATCAGCCGAAACGTTGTGTTAACAACAAACAGGATGAGGACAAATATCCGTCAAATGTAAATAATTCCTCATCTCTTAAATATAGAACTCCTACCAATACGTTTCAGAGTGTGTAAGTTACGATTATATCAGAATCTGACGCAAAAAGAAAAATGGTGAGCACGCACACATACATACTGACACACATCACAATATTTTTTCAAAATTTCGAATTTCATTTTCTAGATATGTGTTGTGTTGTCAGCATGTATTTGTGCGAGCTCACCACTTTTTTTTCTTCAAATCAAATTCCGATATAATCGTAATCTACAGACTCTGAAAAGTATTTGTAGAAAATTACATTAAAAAATATCAATTTTTCTGAAAGTTATGACGAAACAAAGCCTACTCGCGCGAATTTTCCGAAACACTTCTTATCTATGGAAAAAAAATATTTTCACAACAAATTCCGATTTAATCAGAATCTACACCATTAGAAGTGTATTTGCAGAAAATTTGATTAAAAAAAAAATCAATCTATTTTTTCTGGAAGCTATGAAGGAAACGTAGACGAGTGGGGCACACTTGTGTAGGTATGCCATTATTATCATGCATATACATACAGAGTGGGTTTCTGACCATAACCACTAAGATATTGTTTGACGATATATATATATATATATCTTTTGGGCGCAGATTGGCCTCACTAGCCATCTGCGGACTCACAAAGCAAGCCCACCCTCACCCCAGGATGACTAGATGGTCTTCGTCGCATCGATACACACACATGTATGTGTATATATACATACATACATACACATGTATATGTGTGTGTGTGTGTGTATATATATATGCATGCATATATACATCCACATGTGCTTCGACACGTGATAACTACATTTAAAAAATATATATACATATATATATATATATATATACACACATCATGCACATTATATATGCTCCCTACACATCAATCATAGAAGAGTTGTCGACCAAACAATCCCGATGTTATGAATGCTTTAATAAGTTACTGTACGATCGATTAAAAAAAAAAAGATTTTTTTTTCTTTTTTAAGAATAAAAATATTTTTGCAAAATCTTAACGCGAAAACAAAAAGAAATTCTTTGATTAACTTTGTTGTATTTTGTAACAGTTGTCTATAATAAAAATTATTAGCGTGTCGTAAGTTTGTTGGAGTTAATGGTGTATACGAAGAAAAACAGAAGAAAGATTATTTTCAAATAATTTTCCTTCCGCATATGATTATTAGAGAAGATTAAGAAATGCTCACGAAAGCAAGTTATAATTGAGTAATAATAAATAAAACCTGGTAGCGACTTGACGTGAATCATTCCAATAATAATAGTTTTTGATCGTTGAAATAGTTTCACAAACGCCTCCATGTTTACATTTAGTGATAGGAAATGTATGTACGGTTTCCATGTGATGACTATGGATGTACATACACGGTTGAGTATTCAATGAATTTAGAATTTATATGACGTCAAATATTTATTTTGAGCAATGCAACTTAACGAAACACCAATGTTTATTACATTATTTTAAAAATAAGAACAAATTGGTAACTTGTAATATCGCTTACGTTTCAATGAATTAATGATATTAAGGAAAGACGCTCTTCCATCCTAGTATCGTAACCATGGATACGGCATCTCTATCAGCCAATGAAAATGAAGTAGTAAACCCAGCTAGGTTTCTTGCACTGTTATTGTGGTTTGATTTATTGTATAAAAGTCGCGTATTTTAATACCGCTTAATTTTCAAAACAATTGCAATTTATTCTCTGAGTAATTAGCTATCGAACAACATGCAACTTGCCGGGTATTCATGCTTTATTTCTAAAAAATCAATTTTTCTATCACACGTTCTCGCTAACACCATCAAATGTAAACTTGTCTGTTTATGGAATTATTCATCAACTTTAGAAACATTTTGATTGAAAAAAAGTTACAAAACCTCTCGAATGACATTCTAAGATGATTTTATTGGTTAAATCTATCATTTAGAAGTTATTGAACACATTAAAATTTAAGAGAAAAACGAAACTCCAAGCTGCCTTCAATGACTCGGTTGTATGTATCGGAATAATTTGCATCATGTGTGAAGTACGGTGTCGACCAAACATCAGATTATTGAAAGATTGGAATTTTTGTGATATTAAATTAATATTTTTTGATTTTCTGCATTTTGATAACCATTTACATGCGCATTGATAAGGTTGAAATTGGCGGGACTAACTGTGAATGCTGCCACGGTAGTTCTTTCATTTCACTTCGGTCTACCATCGGGTGCGGACATGGCTTGCTGCTGTTAGCTTCACATCTTCAATTTGCAGCAACAACTTAGAATATCTTTATTATAATTTAAAAAAGGTGAATAATTACTGATGTAACTAATTTAAGATTTAAAATTGAAGTATTAATCGCCGACGTGGAAGTTTTTTTTTTTTTTTGCAACAACTAGAGCAATTCATTTTCGACTTAGAATCTGTTGCGGTCTTGATTATATATTTTTATCATTCCTAAATGTTGAAAGAAAAGAAATTATTAATACTTTATTAACATTCGAAGCCAGTTTTAGCTTTTATTTTTTAATTATTAACTGAGAATAGGCGGAAGTGAAATATTTTCTCGATGGGGGACAACTATAAAGCCATGAAAACTTTTGGATAGGGGAAAAATTCCACTTCGGCTTCTACACATTTGTTAGAATAACGCTCATAGAAGTATCTTAAAATGATTAATTTTCGACAAGATATTCTTTATTTAATCTTCCTGACCATATAATTTCAGATTTACCGCTGCTGCGGATTGACTATGCTCTGTAGAAGGTAAGTAGATAACTTAAGTAAAATTGTTGCCGCCATTTTCGAACTCGTCTTTCTATGTCAGTTCATATTCTTTACAGTTTTAATAACTTTTTGTTTCATTATTTCCAGATCAAAAGTTAAACCTGCCATGAACAATGTGTTAAAGGCTGATAACAAAAAAAGAAAACCCCAAGATGTAAGTATAAATTTATTAATTTAGCCTTATTGCAACCGGTATCAGTGAAGTTAACGTTGGAGGTCTTTGTTCGCTAAGAAGCTATCAGACAACAAATAAATGTGATATACAGGCCTTGATACCTATTTTTTTCTAACTTCCAGACTTCTAATGTGACTACAGCGGCTAACAAGAAAAAACGAAGATATCCAATAAAGGTAACATGAGCTTAATTTCTTTATTTTACATTTTTTATAGGTCGTCTTTTAAAGTAGTCGTTCTTCGTTTATCGGCAATTTTTGTTTGGCGCCCTGTGACTTAGTAATCTGCGTTTTTCACGTAATTTTTATTAATTATTTTGCTTAAAATATTTTCTAATGTGTAGTATAAGGTTTAAAGATAACTTCTATCCAATTTAATTAAGTACCTAGTTCCATGTAAGTAATATTCTTTAACTTTTTCCCCCTTCGTCTCCACTTGGTCACTCCCAGTTCATTTGCAATATTTTTCATGATCATTAAGTCGGGGATCAGATTCCTGCATCTCTTAAAACAGCTTTATTTCATAATTTTTATCTCTAACATGCAACATCTTTTAGATATAATTTCTTTTTTTTTTTTCATACATTATCTGAAGCTACATTTAATATTTTTCTCGGTACCTTAGACCCCTTTACCTTCATTATACTACGATTGATAATCAATAAAGAAAAATCCTCAGTAGAAATCTTTTGGGATCTTATCTACAAAACTGTTCTTAACTAAACTTTTTAGAAATTTGCTGTCATGTTTCCTCTTTTATGTCTTCTAAAAATTTCTCAAAGGGAAGACAACATTGACTTGATATATGTATGCCACGTCTTAGATATGAAAAAAAGATATTTATTAACTTGTAATACTCTTTTTTTTTTAATCCTTTACAAAGACTCTTGTAGACTTATTAAATTCCGTAACATCTTTTTATTTTTCTTTAAGGTAGTATGACTTAACAATGGTCTTCAAATATATATTCCTTATCTAGATTGTTTTCTATTTTCATATAACCCCCTCCCGATCCGTGTATTTTTTTATGTATATATATATATATATATATATATGTGTGTGTGTGTGATATTTATATATAGATATAGATTATACATATATGTGTGAGTGCGTGTGTGTTTTCTCCCCCTCTCACCATCTATTGTAATTTTTCGAACCTCTCTCGCTAGGCCACAGCTGTATGTAAATTTTGAGGTTCTGATAAAAGAGCTGACAGCTGCGAGCTTATTATTCCGCCAAACATTGCATTTTTGCGCACTAAAGTGTTTGAGGCGCAAAAGAGGCTGTATGGCTGCAAGTTGTCAGGTAATGGAAAATGTATTTGTGTATGAATTAGTCAATTTTTAATATATTGAACTGAAAAATGCATTTCGATTGATTTTTTTAAATTTTATTTTTGTAAGCTCCCGTCATTTCTCACCTTAGTTCATCTCGCAAACGCTTAATACTAAACGGTGAGGTCGACCCTCCACCACCGCCACTACCTAGATGGTCTATGTATCTAGGTCAATGTTAAGACACCCACACCAGATTAGTACCAAGGAATTTCTTAAAGTTGCTTGGTTGGCGTTAAGATGTGCTGTAATTGTTTCTAGAGTCTTTCTTAAAATACCTTAATCCTTTATAATTTTTTTTTTAATCTGAGAAGCCATTTCGCATTTTGAAGATTACAGTTTTTTGTGGGAATGTGAGAAACTTGATTTTAAGTTTATGAGTGTATTTAATATTTCTTTATGCAATTTTGCCATTTTATTATATCTTTCAGAATCAATACTTATCAATAATAGATAAACCTATGGTTGCCACTTGTTCCATTGTCACCGCACCCGAAGATCCTGGTTCAACAGCAAGTACAAGTAGACATTCCACCCAACCAGAATTAGTTGGCGGCTCACATTTTCGTTTTAAAAATTATTTGGTAACTCCAAACAATGCAAAACATTCGCCCCTTCCTAAACTCAGCTGGGCTGATTCCCATGAAGTTTGGCAGGTTATGTTGGAAAAAGAAAACAGTTATACTAAAGATCCCTGTATGTTGGATCGGCATCCCTCTTTACAGTCAAAGATGAGGGCAATTTTATTAGATTGGCTTATTGAGGTGAGTTTATGAATCATTAAGAAAAAAATTGATGATTGCACCCTATGCAATTCGATTTTTTTTTTAAATAGTTTACTTTTGGGAGCTTTGGTTAAGACTTGTCAACTGGTATTTGAAGAAAGACTTTTGAATATCCAGTAAGATTATACTTTTCAGCATGTTAACCTGCATGCTGTAGCAGTATTTGGGTTGCATAACTGTGCATATCCAGAAGTAGAGTGCAAAGTGCCTCTTGCTTCTGTAAAGAAACTCAACTATGGATATGTGTATGTAAGAGGGACTATGAACAACTAGCAGCCAACTGATGGGAGAGAATAATCTTTAACTCTTTAGCTTTCAGATTACTCTGTCTTGCAATTGCTTATTCATTCACATTGTTTCGAATTCATCACACATTATCTTGCAGTTATAAAATTTAAGTGACTTATTAATTTTTTAGAATGACCTAGTTTAGGTGTAAGAGGCTGGTTTAAACATAAAACAGGTAGAATATTTGGACCAGATATATCCAGTTTAAATACTAAAGGGTTAAGGGGAAATGATAGCCATATCATCAGTACTTTGTATATGGTGTGGCTTGCATTTTGTTGGGTGGTATAAAGCAGCAATATGAAATGATTCGTTCATTTAATATTATGGAGCAAAAATAATTAGCTCCCATGGCTCAGTTTGAGGCAAATTTTCTGTAGCTGGAGGCCTTTCCTGTTGCCAACCCTTAACTGATTCCAAGCAAGGTAATATTTTCTCATGGCCAGACATGTCTTTGCAGAATATTGGAAATAAACGACATTTATTTAGAACAATTGCTCATTGTCAACAAACACAATGGGCTTTTTTCAGTTTCTGTCTATCAAATCCACCTACAAGGGTTTGGTCAGTCCAGAACTATAGTAGATATTTGGCCAAGGTGATACATAGTGGGGCTGAACATAGCAGTTGGGAAGCAAATTTTAAATATTTTTAGATATATTTAACAACTTACAGGCTTGGCTTTTCTCTCCTCCAAACTGTCCTGGAAAATCAATCTACCTTCTGAATGCGTGGTCGGACCTACCAGAATGGAAGTGAGCCTTATAGAATGCATTTTCATGCCTTCAAATATAGTAAATAAAGCAAGATAGCTGAAATTTTAAATTCCCCACTACAAAAAAAAAAATCATGTATGACATACTCTATTTCAGTGACTTCGATTTTGGTACATTGCTCATTGAAATTGTGGTTGAAGTACATTAGATAAGGAAGTTGGGCTTGGTGTGTTTTGAAAATACCAATTCCATGCCCATTTTAAAAATAGATATTGAATCAGATGGATAATAGGTTTTGATCATGGAACTAAATGTTCACTTGTCAAGATGTCCAGTATTGAGTGGCTCTTCTGTATTTAGAAGTTAGAATGTTTTCTGTTTTTGGCAACATTCATTGTTACAAAATGAATGTAATTAAAGCTTTTGAGTAGGTGGTGGGAAGGTTGTTGCTTTATGGATTGATATGTACTGAATGTTGCCTCTCACATGGTAATTGTTTATTTTTGGTTGCATGACTTGAAGTTTTTTTTCTGTTTTGTTTTTAGGTATGTGAAGTATATAAGTTACATCGAGAGACCTATTATTTATCACTCGATTTTATAGATCGTTATTTGTCAAAAGAAAAATGTGTGATTAAACATCAACTTCAACTTATAGGAATCACTTCGCTGTTTATTGCAGCCAAGTTGGAGGTGAGTTTTCTAAATTATTTTTTAAAATTTACAAAATTACACATCTCAAATTACTAGCAATTGGAGAGTTCATTCTTCATGCTGACTTTTTAAGCTACTCAATCCCATGTTACCAACCCACCTAGTACCATCTTTATTAATGTTTATATCATCATCGTCGTTTAACGTCCGTTTTCCATGCTAGCATGGGTTGGACGATTTGAATGGGGGCTGATGAAACCAGATGGCCACACCAGTCTCCAATCCGATCTGGCAGTTTCTACAGTTGGATGCCCTTCCTAACGCCAACCCCTCAGAGTGTAGTGGGTGCTTTTACATGCCACCGGCACGAAGGCCAGTCAGGCGGTACTGGCAACGGCCACGCTCGAAATGGTGTATTTTATGTGCCACCCGCACAAGAGCCAGTCCAGCGGCACTGGCAATGATCTTGCTCGAATAGCTATATATATGAATATATATATAAAACTTAAGCTAAATTTCTTCAGTTATTATTTGTTGAAAAATGGAAGATATCAGTCTAGTCTGATGAAACGATGATGAGTCATGATAGGGTTAGAATAATGTATGAGCTAGGTTTCTTAGAGCACGGGGAAATTTAAATTTTTTATCTTTTGTTAATAATTAGTGAAATTGAAACAAAGGCTAGTAAAATTAAATATCTATTTTCCTAAATTGCTATTTCAGGAAATTTATCCTCCAAAGCTTTCTGATTTTGCTTATGTCACTGATGGTGCTTGTTCCGATGCAGAAATTTTGAACCAAGAACTAGTTATGCTGAAGGTAGGTTTGCTATTAATGTCTTCGAACTCCATTTAACGTCTGTTTTTCATTTTGTTACCTGTTGCATTGCCCTAATTTTGGTTTTAAATATTTATTTCAGGTACTGAGTTGGGATTTGTCTCCAATGACAGTGACTGCTTGGCTAAATGTCTACCTTCAACTTGTTAATGTTGATAAAATAGCTGAAGATGGTTTTGATTTCCCACAATATTCCTCAAATGTTTATATTCAAATAGCTCGGGTAAGTTCTATATTGCTGGAAAAAGATTCCTAATTTGGATACTTCACATTGTATTTGCTTGTAAATTGTTAACAATGTTTTGCTTATTATCCCATGTAAAAACTGATCTTTTATTTACATCTTAATCTTGTTTCTCTTTGCAGTTAATAGATTTGTGTATGTTAGACATTTATTGTCTGCGCTTTACGAGCAGTGTGATAGCATCCTCAGCCTTGTATCATATGGCTTCCAAGTCTGTAGCATTAGCAGTGTCAGGTAAATTATATCAGCCTTTTTTCTTCTTTTTTATTGGTTTTCACTTTTTGATCTGTTTCTTAGTAGTGGTAGGCTTCAATTATACAGAGATATAAAATTCCTTGCTCCCAGAACCTTTAATGTTTTGATTAATCTGTACCCCAGCATTGATTTAACACTCTTATTTTCCTTTCCTTTATCTTTTCTTTCTTGCATATTTCAGGATTACCTATGGCCAGGTTGCGTCCCTGTATACAGTGGATGAACCCCTATGCTATTACACTTCGCGAGGCAGGTCCAGTAGAACTGAAGTTTTTTCCAATGGTGCATATTGATGATAGTCACAATGTTCAAACGCATGCTGTTGATCTAGATTTGTTGGTAAGTTTTAATTGCAAGCTTTTGTTCTCTCTGATAATGTGGAGGTGCACTTAGTGTTATCCACTTGTGTGCTATACCCCTGAATTCAGCTGATTGTATACTTGTAGGATACCCTATGCAGTATTCACATCAGCTGTTGTTTGCATCTTTCATCAGTTTCTAGTGAAATAACTGACCTGTAGCACTGCTGGTGGTTATGTGATTAGTAAACTAATACTAGTGGTAGGGATAATGATATTGGAGCCTACTTTTTCCATCACTTTGATTTGTACTGTGAACTTCTTATATTTACATTAGGTGGACAGTGCTCAAAATTCATACTGTTTTTAGGTATTGGTGTGGATTTGCTAAAGCAGTTTGATGATAGAGCCTTATCACCACTGTTTTAATGTTTTTTCCATATTTGCTCGGATCAGATGGAATTTGTTATAGCAGGTTCTCTACTGTTGGATGTCCTTCCTTTTTCTAAGCATAGTTCTATTTCCCCATGGCCAAGCAAGTGACATTCATGCATGTGTAATATATATCCTCATGACCAGGCATGTTTTTAGTGAAAGATTGGATGTTTGCTAGTGACCATCATGGAGGTTCAAGACAAGGACACACACAAATGGGCTTCCTTCAATTTCCATCTAAATCCATTCCCAAGGGTTTAGTCACCATATTATTATAGTGGAAGTCACTTGCCATGATGTTGCAGTGGCATGTTTGTGAATTTTGCACATTTAAAAATTTTTTCCTTTTGAAGTTATCTGACATTTGGTTTGGTGTTCATTCATATATCTTGACATATTTTTTTTTTCTTCAGGAAAAGGCCCATTTGAAAGAAGCTGAATTGAAATCAACAATGCAATATGATACGGAGTCCTGTTCAGAAGCTATATTGTTAACCCCTCCACAGAGTGATAAGAAAGAAGTGTCAACCGATGCATTAATGTCATTATTGTCCACTCCTGACGGATCCTCAGAAGAACTCACATCAACATCATCTCCTTGATCACATAGGGCAGTTTTACCTGACTACACATTACATGTTACTTTCTCTTTAATTTGGCTGTGCACTGCTATTGAAGACCTGGCTGAGGCTATTGCAGATAATCCTTAATTCTACAGATTGAATTATACACAGCAGCTCTAAACTTGACAATGTGCTAGCACCTTGGCCTATCCTTCATTTGTCCTATCTTGGATCATTTGCACTATTCCCTGTTAACATACCTGATGCATTGCAGACATATGACAGATTTAAAAAAATATTTTTGTATATCCCTGATGGAATGAATAGATTCATATTTATTTCCTCTGGACAACTTAAAAGTCTTTGTCCTTCCTCATACCAAATTTATAGATTTTTGCTGCTGATTTCCATCTTAAAGAGAATCTAATGCATGAATGTTAACCTCCCTTCCACCCTCCTTTTTTTTTTGTGACCAAAAGAGACAACTGAACATTTGAGAATTATTTCTACCTACATCACAAGTTTGTGGTTCATTATATGAAATTTAGTTGGATTTCTTTGCACATTGAAGACATGGCAATGTGATATGAATTCCATCCTTTTTTTTGTAAATATGTTTGTACATACTTCAGTTACCTGGATGGTTTTGACATTCAGGTAATGACTGTAAATAGGGTTATTTTTCAAAGCATCACATTATTTAAAACAAAAAGTCTATTAAAAAAACAAAAAAAACCTAGTATTTTGCCTGCTCTTTACTGCCATTATTCTCTGAATATATCAGTAACTCCTATGTGCAAAGCAGCCTAGTATTGGCTGATGCCCTCCTGAGGACTTTAAAATAGCAAGTGCTGTGAGGGGTGGGTGGGTAGATAAGTGTATAAAGAGACATGCACTGTAAATAAAAATATTTAAATTAAAAAAACAAAAAAAACTTAGGTGGCTGGTTATAAAACTGAGCAACTATTATTTAACGAATGCTGAACATTAAACATTTAACTCGAGGAGTTAACAGTTGTCTTTCATTATATGTTATTACCTGCGTTCAGTGGGAGTAATTTGGTTGTGAAGCTAAACCTACCGCCCCCTTTATTTTAACTTTTTTTTTTATGTAGAGTATATTAAAGAAGAAAAGTTCTTTCCTCCAAATTGTACTCCTGAACAGAACATAAGTTAATTACAGACTTAATGTGCTATTTGGTTATACCTTTTTAATAAAAAAAATCATGAAACAATGTGTTTTTGCAATTTTTTAAAATTAAATACAATTTATTAGTGGGATTTCTATCTTTGTTGGCGAGATGCCTTAAATTTAGATATCCTTTTGGGTTGTTGAGTTTCATCTGGACTGGTACTGTTTTGGTTGATAGTTTCACTTTTTTCAATTACAGTACTGGTAAATGCCTAGAATAGTAAAAGAGAGAATTTAAGATTTATATGCTGCTTAGTATTAAATAAGGGAGGAAGATATGAAAAGGTACTGTATTTTTGTCTTACCTGGGGGGCTGGATAAGATCCTGAATTGGTTTGTTCGCTGGCAGAAGTCCTTTCAGAACCAGTTGTACTATAGGTTTCTTCCTTATTTGCAGACTGTTTGTCAGCGGTTCTTGATTTCAATATTGATTTTGGCTCTGATGGAAACATTTTATAAATGTCTGATGGACTGCAAATTGGAGATTTAACTTGCTCTGAAGTTGTATCCATGAACTGTAGCTGAAAAAAAAAAAGTGTGTGGAAATAACATTCAACAGTGAGTCTTAGGTGATCCAAATTCAACTTCCAGCTGTAACTATGCTACGTGCCTAATTACCCCACAGGAAAAACCATGGATGTAGCAATTTTCTGTTGCCTTGAGTCTGCAAACTAACAACCAAAGTAAGTTGATCAAAATCTTGTGAGGAATTCGATCCATACCTGCCAAGGAAAAGAAGGTAGTAAACTAACATCATTTGAGAAGCAGGTCACAGACATTCTTATCACATTGGCTGTACTAGAGAAAAACTGAAGGTAATTTCCTTTTCATTCGATGCACCATTCTGGAAGTTCTGCAGGCTGCCCTGAAATTAAGGTTTATTTTGATTAATTTTTTACAATGACACCTCCAATCACCTAAGTTAGGCAATGTCAAGCCTACTTAGTACTTAGATGGGTGACTGCTTGGGGAAACCTAGGTGCAAGTGTAGCTGTTAAGAAGCTTGGTTCCAGCTTCAATGGCACTTTCAGCAAGTCTTTAACTACAGCCTTTGGCCGACAATAGCCTTGACTGGGTTTGGCAGATGGAAACTCAAAGAAGCCTGTTGTATACATATCTGTGTTTGGTTATCAAGTGGTGATGGGGAATTGTTAGCGTCGCTGTATCTTAGTGGTTTGGCAAAAGACCAATAGAATAAGTACCAAGCTTTAAAAAAACAGAAAGGGAAACACGAGGGTCAATTCATTAAACTAAAATGTCAAAGCATAGCTGCAGTTTAATGACTGAAACAAATATGAGTTAATGTGAGATCTAGGGGATTATAGAACTTGGGTCAGTGAATATGTCATCAGCCTGTACTGTGCCAAAATGTTTCTGAAATTACATTATCCAAAAAATCTTTATTGGTTGTATTTCATAATGGGCAGAGGACACTATGGAGGTACACTCTTGGTATGAAAAATTGGTAAAGATTATTGCTAGGAATATAGTACCACTGTTGTCAACTTAAAAATCCATACAAAAACTGTACAGGCACTGATTTATTATATTGCTTGAAAGGATGTCAGAATTCAATAAAACTTTCTGGCAGAGTTTTCTAGTGATATAATTACAATAAACTTGAGTTGGTGTTTCAGAAGTTTGGAAAGTGATGGCTTCTATACATAGTTGCTTAACCTAGTCTTAGTCAAATCTTTGGGATACTTCATTGCTTTCTATTAGGACAGGGTACATACACAAATGTCTTGGGTACACTCCACTTTCAATAACCAGGATTTAATTGTTTAATCAATTGCTTGAAGAGGATGAACCGGATTACTTGCTCACTGAATCAGCATGTAGATAGGCTGAGCATTCTACAGTCACATGTATCCGTAAATGTAATTCTTGGGCAGAATTAGCGAAACAAGGATTTGAGAGATACAAACCAACAAGCTTCTGTAATTTTCATTCACTCAATGTATGGGGATATCCAAGGCTGTAGAAAATGGTCCAAATTGTCATATAGTGAGATGAAGCCTTAGAGCCTCATAGTTGCAAAGCATCCTACCTATCCTTAATCAGAAGTGGTAATCATAGCTGGAGTACCTTTGATCACAGGTCTGGTCTATCAAGGCTGATCTGGAGCTAGAAATGAGTTTCAAACCACAATGAAAGCCAGACTCATTCTTTTAAAAGGGTACAGGTGTAACTAGTTCAGTTTGATTCCCAACCACATGGTTTCAGATTCAGTCCCACTGTGTGGTACCTTAGGCAAGTGTTTTCTATTATAGCCCCAGGCCAATTAATGCCTTGTGAATGAATTTGATAGATGGAAACTGAAAGAAGCCCATCATATATGATGCATATATGAATGTCACTGCAGTGTCATTTATTTCCAATAATCTGCAAAATCATGTCAGTTGATGGGAAACTATTATTTTGTAAAGGGAAAATATGTACAGCATGTATGAGGAAAAGGGGCCAGGAAGGAAATAATAAGTAGAGAGAATCATTGAAGGAAAGAGAAGTATAGGGACAGGCCAAAGGGAGGTGATAGGAAAGACGTTAGTGGGTAAGAGATGCTGCAGGGCACTATAGAAGTAGGAAGAAAAGCAGAAGAAGAGAGTGTGAATGCTGCAAAGCATGCCAGATGGAGACTGAGATAGGAGAACAGTGAGTGGATGCGTGTTGTTCGTCCGTTGGAACGACGAGGACCATCTGATCATCCTAGAGAGGGGTGGGGAGATGGCTAATAAGCCCAATCTGTGCTTGGAAAGATCTGCTACAGTAGGGACAGGTAATGGTAGCAGGTGCCAGGGGCTTCAAAGCATTGTTCTTTCTGTTCTGCCTGCGCTTCTCTGCAGCAGCTTTCCTGTCACTTTCATATTGGCGGGCACCGTTGTGAACAGCGGCCCGCCACTTGGTCCTATCTAAAACTGTCTGCTCCCATGATGACGGGTCAATATTGAAGGCCTTTAGTGATACCTTTAGGCTGTCTTTAAACCGTTTCCTCTGGCCACCATAGGAGTGCTTGCCGTGCTGGTGCTCACCAAACGGAAGCTTCTTGGGTATTCTGTAGTCTAGCATGCGGGCTGCATGACCAGCCCAGTGAAGCTGAGTTTTCATCAGGATGGTAGGGATGCTTGGGAGCCTGGCACGAGTAAGGACTTATGTGTCTGGTATCCTTTCCTGCCACCTTATGCCAAGTAGTTTCCTCAGCCTGGTGGTGTGGAAGTGATTTAGTCTTTTGGTGTGGCGTTGGTAGACGGTCCACGACTCACATCCATAGAGTACAACAGCTTTGTAGACCTTGATCTTTGTCATGGAGGTGATGCCTCTTCTGTCCCATACATTCTTGTGGAGTCTACCGAAGGCAGCACTTGCTTTGGCGAGTCTGGTGTTGATCTCATTGTCAATGACTACATTGTGGGAAAGCGTACTGCCAAGGTAGGTGAATTTGTCAACTGCATTGAGTCTTTGCCCATTGATGGAAATGTTGGGTTCTACATATGGTTTTCCTGGCGCGGGTTGGTGCATCACCTCGGTCTTCTTTGTACTGATTGTGAGACCGAAGTTGTCACAGGCTTCCGAGAATATATCTGCACTGCGTTGCATGTTCGCCTCAGAGGTAGCGTTTAGGGTACAGTCATCAGCAAACAGAAAGTCATTGATTGTGTCTGATGTAACTTTGGATTTTGCTCGTAGCCTCCTGAGGTTGAAAACTGATCCATCAAATATGTACCTGATTCCAATGCCCACATCAGCGTCTCCGAAGGCGTCCGTCAGCATTGCAGAGAACATGAGGCTGAACAGGGTAGCAGCTAAAACACACCCCTGTTTTACTCCATTTGTGACTTCAAAAGGGTCAGAGGTCTCCCCACTATCTTGTACTTTGGCCAGCATTCCATCACGAAATTGGCGTGTGATGGCGATGAATTTTCTAGGACACCCATACTTTGCCATGATTCTCCAGAGGCCTTCTCTGCTTACAGTGTCAAAGGCTTTGGTCAGATCAACATAAGTGGAGTATAGATCCACGTTTTGTTCTTGGTACTTTTCTTGGAGCTGCCTGGCAGCAAACACCATATCAATAGTACTGCGATCCTTGCAGAATCCACATTGGCTCTCTGGTAAGAGGTCTTTTTCCAGATGAACTATGAGCCTGTTCAGCAGTACTCTGGCCAGTACCTTGCCTGCAATGGATAACAGGGATATCCCCCGATAGTTATCGCAGGCCTGGCAGTTTCCTTTATGCTTGTAAAGATGTATGATAGGCATCTTTGAAGTCTTGGGGGAGTACCTCCTCCTGCCAGATGAGGTGGAAAAGCTGTTGGAGTTTCTCAGTCAGGGTCCTGCCGCCCTCTTTATAGATCTCAGCTGGAATAGAGTCTGAGCCAGGCGCTTTCCCGGTGGACAACAGGCATATTGCTTTCTCAATTTCTTCGAGGGTTGGGAGTTCATCCATTTCCTTGTTTACTGAGTGGATGCAGTGATGGCAAGAAAGGCTAGAGGACATTCTAGAGGTGTTAAGAATGAGCAGTGAGATAAGGGTAACCTACAGAGAGTATGTGCTGTGAGTGATGAAGAGGTAGAAGTCATAGAGGAAGAGGTGTAAAGTGAAGCTATATATATAAAATATATATAGGTATCTTCTGGGAAGGTAACAGTGATGGGGTAGGTGGTGTGGGCATACAGACTAGTCACTAATGACTTTAGACTTCAGGCCAGAAGGATGCCAAGAAGCAGAGCTATCTGGAAAAGAAGGATTTGGAAGCTTATGGACCCATCATATGGTCAGAGATTTAAAGACACCCTAATTGAGAAATTTGATGAGAGGGAGGAGGAACTAGACTTATAACATAGAGGGCAACTGGGAATTCCTGCAGGACAGCTTGCTGAGTGCCACAGACCAAATCTGCGGCTGGTGCAAAGTCCCATCCAGACCTAGGATGATGTGGTGATGGAACAATACTGCAGACAAGGCCATTAGAGCAAAGAAACAGGACTGGAAGTGTAGGGGTAGCCAGAAAGGAAGCTAGGAGACAGGTATGTCTAGCCAGGGGAGAGCAGAAAAGAAGTCTGCAACATGAGGACCAGAGACTTGATGCATTTTGGATTGTAAATCAGTGTGTGAGAGAAAATCGTGAGGTCACAGGAGAGAAATGTGTCTGCATGGATGATGGTGCACTTGCATTTAATGATTTTACAAAGAGGCTTGGAAATGCCATTATGAAAGGCTGCTAAACGTGGAGAATGGGAGAAAAATCTGCTAAATGTTGACCTAACTGAGGGACCAGCTATCCGAATCGAGAGTAGCTTGGTAGAAAAAGCGATGAAGGGCATTAAGATAAGCCCCTGGCCCATCAGGAAACACTGCTGAGATGCTTAAAATATCTGGCAGAGTAGGATATAGCCTAGTCACCCATATAGTTAATCGGGTTGTCTACGAGGGAGTCATACCTACCGATTGATGTAGTAGCATTATAGTCAACTGCTGCAAAGGGTGATGACTTAGAAATAATTACAGAGCATCAAATTGCTGGACAAGGTGATGGAACAGAAAAGGTCATAGCTTAGTTAATTAGGAAGAGAGCCAGTGTAGATGAGATGCAGTTTGGATTTATGCCAGGCAGGAGCACAACTGATGCTATATTCCTGGTTAGGTGACTGCAGGAGAAATGTCTAGCCAAAAATTAACCCCTGTGCCTGGCTTTTGTCAACATGGAGAAAGCCTTTGACAGAGTCTCCTACTGCCTTATCTGGTGGTTAATGTGGAAGCTAGGGATAAATGAGTGATTGGTGAGAGCTGTACAAGCCATGCACGGGGATGCTGTCAGTAAACTGGAGGTTAGCAACGATTATAGCAATGAATACACAAACATACAAGCTCTGTAAAGTGGTTGGCATCAGAAAGAGCAGCCAGCTGTAAAAACCATGCCAATGATGACAGCAAGGCTTGGTGCAGTCCTTTGGCTAACAGCTCTTGTCAAACCATCCTGTCCATGCCAACATAGAAAACAGGCATTAAATGATGATGATGATATATCACAGCTTCTTAAACACCACACTTGTGTTAGAGCGCACTTCCATAGTACCACATACCACTTGTCATTTGCCATCTCTTCCATGCAAATTAGTATCCTCAGGTCAGCCTTCACCAGTTTGTCCTAGATGTTCCTTGGTCTTCCTCTTTCACAAGTTCCACTAACTTCAAGTGCTCAGCACTTTTGTATGCAGTAGTTATCCTTTCTATCCCTCACATGCTCATACCAGTGCAAATGATGTTTATACTTAGACTTTTTTTTGCATACTGAGCTAGGTGATTTCATTGAAGATACCAGTCTTAATACCAGATTCCTGTCTTCTTTCCTACTTACTAAAGCTTTAGTCTTTGCTTTGTTTATTGCCTCTCAATTCCTGGAATTTCTTCTCTAACTCCCCATTAGATTCAGGTATGAAGACTAGTTCATTAATATATAAGAGTTCCCGCAAACAGTCAGTCTTAAACTTGCTTGTGAAAAACTGCAGGACTATGATAAACACGAGAGGACTGAAGACTGTTTCTTGATGGACTCTTTACCTTCACACTAAATTTGTGGCTGAAATCATTGTTGACTATCACACCACTTACTGCATCAGTGTACATAGTTTATACAGTCCTCACAAGCCATTAATCTATACCTAGTTTCCTTAGTGATCACCAAATTACTGAGTAAGGAACCTTGTCATACACCTTCTCCAAGTTAACAAATGTCAGGAATAATGGGTACTCTTAGCCAAGCATGTCTCTACAGTTGCTTCACAAGAAATATTACATTTGTGGTACCTTTAACAGACATAAAACCAGACTGCGTCTCATCTAGATGAATTCTATTATGGACCAACTATGTTATGACTCTCTCTCCATGACCTTCATAACTTGATCTAATAGTTTGACTCCTCTAAGGTATCCTCTCTGTAAGGTATCAATTTTGCTTTTGTAGCAGCTTACAATGAAAATGCTATGCCAGTCATTGCATGTGACACCTTTCTGTATTACTTGATTAACAATTCAGGTTCATGTACCTTTCTTCAAATATTTTCATCATCCCCATGAGTATTCTGTTTTCCAGCCCTTCATTTCCTTTATCACTTTGGCTACCATGCTAGTTCCTTCATAGGGTCAGCATGAGGGAGCCCCTTTTTATCCCATGCATTCTCCATGTCCAACAGCTTTTCATAATTGCACTCCATACTACTTTCATGTCTTTCACATTGGTAGTAAGTGAGCCTTCACCACTCTCATATACTTCTCACCAATGTCTCAGTTCTCTGAAACGTACTTTCTCACAATCATGAACACTTCAACCTCTCTGATCCTCACATGGCAGGATATGTACAAACCTCTCCCTTTCTCCCTCCCTCTTGGCTAAGTATACATATCTCCTAACTGCTGATCTGGCTATTTGATAACGCTCCCTAATATCACCTTCCTTCCATGTTTTCCAAGGCTGTCCCTTAACCTTTATTGCTCTATCAATTGTATCATTCCACCACTTTTGGGTTGGTTGAAACTTTGTACCAGCTGCATATCTGATCTGTAGCCCTAAGCAGGTAATCTTGTAAGAACTCCTGGTTATCATCTATACTACAGGTATATAAATCTTCCTCCCTAAAGTAATATGCCACAATTTCTCTAAAACTTATGTCCAAATATAAGTTCTTTTACCTTTCCTATCTTTTTTCTCCATATAATCTTCTGTCTGAGTCTACCTAACTTTGACCCTGAAATCACTAGCCATTAATCTATGATGGATAGTGCATTCTTTGCCAGGAAAGGTTTCAATATGTATAAAAGCCCATTTGTCCAATTTACTGTTAAGAATGAAATCTCACAGGCTCTAATATTTATTAACTCTGAATATTAAATGTTGATTAACAACCCCATATCATGCAAAAAGTTGGAGAAACAATTCTTACCTTTTCAACTTTTGGTTTTACTGGAGAATGAGAAAACTTTATGACAAGACAATTTTCTTCATTTTTACATTCTGTTGCATCATCATCCATATCTGAGTTACTGTTTACATCCTCTTCACTACTACTTTTCTTTTCATCAGTCCAGTGTACAGACTTTTTAATTCGAACATGAGCTTCTTTAGCATCTTTTGCATTTAAGTTGCAATCTTCAGGTGAAGCTGAAGGTGGTTCTTGGACTGCTTCCTGAAAAAATTCTTCTGTTCTAGAAGAGAAAAATGTAGGTGGATGTGATTTATTTTCAAAAGACATTTATTTTATTATCTTATTAAGGTAAGATAGACACTGAAAAAATAAAACAGAACCGGAAGACCCGGCAAGCCAAGTAAGATCGTTGCCAGTGCCCATGGACTGGCTCTTGTGCGGGTGGCACATAAGATGCACCATTTTGAGCGTGGCCGTTGCCAGTACCGCCTGACTGGCCTCCGTAGGATTTTCGAGCGAGATCGTTGCCAGTGCCCCTGGACTGGCTTGTGCGGGTGGCACATAAAAGACACCATTCCGAGCGTAGCCGTTGCCAGTATCGCCTGACTGGCCTTCATGCAGGTGACACATAAAAGCACCTACTACACTCTCTGAGTGGTTGGCGTTAGGAAGGGCATCCAGCTGTAGAAACTCTGCCAAATTTAGATTGGAGCCTGGTGTTGCCATCCGGTTTCACCAGTCCTCAGTCAAGTCGTCCAACCCATGCTAGCATGGAAAGCGGACGTTAAACGATGATGATGATGATGCAACTGATAAAGATCAGAGGAGAACTCTTGTCTGATGCACAAGCATGTGATGCACAAAATCAGATGAACTGAAAAACTGATTAAGATATTTTATATTATTTGCCTCTTGAAAAATACATCATAAATAAATGTATTTTTCCTATAAGAATCACTTAACAATTTTTTTAATAATTTCTCAATAAAAACATTCAATTGATTCTTAATCAATTCTGAACAGATTTATAATTCATCAATAATGAGAAAAAGTAAAAAGAACAATCATTATGTATGAAAAAAAAAAAGTCAAAAAGGTCTATTAACTTTTATAAACAAGTGGAATGTAATAAATTTCTTACTCAAGTTCATTCCTTTCACTTTCTTGATTTTCTAGTTCTTCAAGACGATCCCAAAACGCTTGGTCATCTTCAGCTTTGTTCTTTTCAGATTTCATTTTATCTTCCTTTAACTTTTCTCTATACTTCTTGATGTTTTCTTTGTGCTGAACTATAAAAAGATTTGGATAACAATTATACTATACAGGCACAGGAGTGGCTGTGTGGTAAGTAGCTGGCTTACTAACCACATGGCTCCGGATTCAGCCTTGTGAGTGGATTTGGTAGATGGAAACTGAAAGAAGCCCGTCGTATATATGTGTATGTGTGTGTGTGTGTATGTGTCTGTCTGTCCCCCACAACATCGCTTGACAACCGATGCTGGTGTGTTTATGTCCCTGTAACTTAGCAGTTCGGCAAAATATACTGATAGAGTAAGTACTAGGCTTACAAAGAATAAGTCCTGGGGTTGATTTGCTCAACTAAAGGTGGTGCTCCAGCATGGCCGCAGTCAAATGACTGAAACAAATAAAAGAATGTACTGTCATTATATACATACATACAGATATATTGTGTTGAGCCAAACGTTTTGCAATATTTTGGTAACTTATTTAATTTATTTGTCAAGTTACAACAAAAGCAGCCTAGCATTCAAAGTAGAGGTGATTGTGTTGCACTGTCTGAAGTCACCTTTCTGCCAGTTCTTTGAGCCCATGCTGATACCAGTTCTTGTCCTTTGAGGCAAAGGACACTTTCACTGAAGCTTCCATCTCCTCTCGGTTAATGAAGCATTGTGAGTGCTGGAAGTGAGTCATGGATCAGAGGAAGTAATAATCCAAGGGAGATAGGTCCAGACTATATGCTGTTTGATTTCCTGAAATTTCTGGAGTTTATTCCAGGTCATTCAAGTGGTGTGAGTTCTTGTGTTGTCTTACTGTAGAAGAGTTCACTTTCCGTTAACCAATACTGGGTATTTTTTTCCACACAATGGCAAACATCCACTTCAGTTGCTCGGAGTAGAGGTTAGCGTTGGTGGTTTGACCATCCAAAAAAAAACTCATAATGAATTATCCCCTCATAATTCCACCAGACACAGATCATTGCCTTGTGTTCGAAATGCCCATATTTGGTGACAGGTTCTGGAAGCTGGTCCTTGCTTAACCACTGCTTATGCATGATAGGATTGCAAAAAAATATCACCCTCAGATTATTACTTTTGATTCATGGCTTGCAATGTTTCATCAACTAGGATGAGCTGGAAGCTTCAGTGAAGGAATTCTTCACCTCAAAGGACAAAAGCTGGTATCAACATAGGATCAAAGAACTGGCAGAAAGCTGGCTTCAAACAGTACAACACAATGGTCTCTACTTTGAATGCTAGGCTGCTTTTGTTGTAACTTGATGAATAAAACAAATAAGTTACCAAAATATTACAAAGATTGTGACTCAACACAATATTGTTATTATTCTAGTATTCACTTTTCTATGATTGTGTGGGTCAGATGAAATTTGTTGAAGCAGATTTTCTACTGCCAAATGTCATTCCTGTAGCCAACCATCACCTACTTCCAAGTAAGATAATATTTCCCCATGTCCAAAATTGAGGGGGGGGGGGGAAATCACTTGGATAATAGTGATACTTGTTTACATCTATCACATGATGTCAAGACAAAGAAACACATACACATGTGCAATTAGCTGCTTTCAGTTTCCATCAACCAAATCCACTCATAAGGTTTTGATTAGCCCTGGGTTATAATAGAAGAGTCTTGCTCAAGTTGTCATGTAATGAGACTGAACCAAAACTACATGGTTGGAAAACGAAGTTCTTAATTGCACACATGTATGTATATGTGTGTGTATATATAGACAGACAGACAGATAGATAGATAGATACACACATATATGTATATATATACACACATACACACACAGAGCACAATTTATAATCTAACTCAAAGTGACACTGTCTATGCAGTGTGAGTTTTGTCAGTATAAACCTGTACAATGGTGCCACTTGGATTAAATATCACACCCTTTGATAAAAGATTTCATTCTAAGTCAGTATTGCACTATAGGTAACCACACACACTAGATATGCAGAAGTGTAGATAAGAATTCTATACTGTGTACAAAGCCTTTAAGAAGGGACTTCAACTAATACATTAGTCTAGGCTCAAAAAAAATGCCATGTGAATGTCCCCTCAAAAAAAGTAACCCTTGCAGCTCCTTTTTTTTTAAGTGTATTAAAGAAAGTAACTTTGGGAACCTAAAACTAGTTATTTTTAGTTTCTTGTAATGGAACAGATCTTTACATGTGTGTGAAAGATAGAGGGGAAAGTATATGTGTGCTGCAACTAGCTTTGAAAAAAGACTCAGCCACTAAAAGGATGAGTTCTTTGGAGCAGGCAACGATTCTATAAATAGCTTAGAAAGACTGCAGTTTCAGAATCATTATAATAAGTTATACCGTTTTGTTAGTATTTAGAAGAACACTGGCTTAGTGTAGATTGTTGCTGGGTTTCATCAGAGATAGCTCCAAATAACTATGTATCTTGCATGCTTTAAGAGTTATTTGAGTATATTTACATTCCTATAATACAAACCTATGTTGGCTTAGCATTATCTGCAGAGTGAGATAAGGCAGGAAATTTAGTTATTGCTTACCTAGGGCCCACTGCTCATTTATGTGTGCTCAATATATTAATTATAAACAATGTATGGTTGTAACATTTTTCACACAAGCTCTCACTTTCCTCTCTCTATAAGTAAATATGCAGTGACAAATTACCAGTCCTTGTTCTGTGGTGGTAACTTGTGTACATAGACTGTTTGGTATTTGTTCTGGCCAAGTTGCACAGACAATTCAATGTCCATTTTCCATCAAAAGGGCAATGAACCACTGATTGGCCCCCTTGGAAACCTTAACCAATGACACTACTTTTCATCAAATATAATACAAAATATACAGGCAGATGTTTTAATGCAGTTCAGAATCTGGTATGCACTCATGCATACTGGATGCAGAATGTGCTTTAGCATAGAGGTTCCCAGATCTTTAAGAATTAACTTAGCCATCATCATTTTACTTCCTCATTGCCATATCAGCATGGGTCAAGTGAGTTTTACAATCAGAAACCCACCTTTCCTGTCACCAACCTTTTTGGTCATCTCTTATGACATGCAGGGACACAATGTAACTACTCTTGAATGAGGATACACACTACATGAGAATTAATCTAATAGTAGGTGTATTTGAGCAACTATTCAGAATAAATATATTTGCTGGCTTTCAAGGGAAAATCGGCTCTTGTGTAATCCCTACAAAAGTTCATTGGAGTTGATAAATTTAGTATTTATATAAAATCGTATGGTTTTAGCTGGGTGTAAAAAGAATTTGTTGCCACTTTGGTCTCTTGAAATTTCAGAGAATCTGAAAAGGAACTTCTTAATGCAATGGTTGAATCTGTGTTACTTTATGACACTTCCATCTGGACATTAACCAAAGAGGTTAAAACTATGCTGGATGGCATCTACATATGCATATGCCCTGAATAGAACAACTCACCAAGGTAAGATTATTCAGTAAGTTTCTCACTTTGCTGGACATTACTTGAGAAGTAAGAAGAAGCTAGTTAGTGCACTCTATTCTGGACACCTCAACATGGTTGTAATTGCATTGGTCATCCTAAGAAGACATACTGTGATCACTTAACAGATAACACTGGATGCCACTGAAAGGAACATCCTATGGCAAACAGCGATGGGTGAAAGATCAGGGTCATACAAATCTGAGTAAGCTCAAGCAGATGATGAGATGGAGGAGACGGATAGTATTTTGGTGCTGTTGAATGAGAGAAGCTTGAGTTAATATTACAGAATCCTTTGAAGTTTTATTCTCAGAGGTATTTGTATACCTAGCAGAAGGTGTTGAGTAGCCTGAGACAAAAAGATGAAGTAATGTCTGCAGTATAGAATATTTGTTAATGTAAAGAAGAAATAGTGTGTGAGTCTAACCACAGAAGTACACAAGAAGTGATAAAGAGAGGACCAGTAAACTGTTGTGATGGAGAGATCAGGCAGTGATGATCTAATATTAAAGATGAATAAAGCTCATAGAAAGTAACTTTGTCAGAAGATTTTCAGTGTGAAGCAGAACTTTGCTGATGGAAGGGGCAACAACTTTGCCTACGTTTAACTTTTTGTAGAAAAAAGACCACTGGTATGGACATAGAGAAAAATATTGCAGAAACCTTGCTAGATATGAGTGGAGGGAAAGAGGTTCGGTGTGGCAAAGGAAGAGATAGTTCCTTAATTACAATTATTCTCATTATCTTTGAGATCACAGAAGTGAAAGTAACAGGCTGGAAGCTTATGAGGTCTAAGAGCTTGCTTTTATTATGATTGGGTTACAGTACTTTTTTACATATACTGAGAGAGAAAGTCCCTTAGTTCACTGTTTAATCTCTGCTCTTGACTATACAGTTTTTATAGCTGGTAACATCAAAGAGTCATACCCAACTTCAACAATGTTAAATGAGAGAACCTCAATGTAATTGCTTGACCTGCTTACAACAGCAGCCAAATTTATCTCAAATAATACAATCACCTTCCAAACATTTTAAACAATAAATTTTGCAAAGCAAATAGTAATACAAATTTTGTTATGAGGCAGAAATCAAAATCCATTTTTACTATGTCATGTTAAAACTATAATATATTCACACATAAATATATGTTTGGATTAGACAAATATATTGTAATCAAGGCATTGTTTTACAGCCGGCTGCCTTTCTTGTCACTAGTCCATACTTGTTTTTCAGGTAAAGGGAACTCTTATTCCACATGCCTTGAAAAGCACGGAACCAGCAAAAGATATACTAACAGAGAAGAGACAATAACGTACACCACTTGTAGCTCAGCAGTTTTCCATGCAAAGTGCATAGGATGGAAACATTTGCACCAACACACACACACACACATGTATACATATAAGTACATATAGACACTCACAAAAATATGTATATACATTTTTCAGCCTATCAAATCCATAAGGCTACAATAGAAAACCCACAGTATCATCAACTATACAATGAAACTGAACCCAAAACCTTGTAGTTAAGAAGCAAACTTCTTAACAGTACAGCCTGCCTTGACTTAAATGACTTTCTCAAAGCAGGAAGGAAAGTATGCATGATCCTTTTTAAGGCTTCTGAGATTGTTGGAAGGAAGGGAGGAAGTTTTTCTAAGCCTGGGCACATGACTTGGACATCAGCAACAAGATATATACTGCTGAAAGTATCCTTGGACCAGATAGTGGCGTAAAACCAAGTGAGGGATTACACAACCATCAAAGAACAAGGACAGCTTCCTGATGGGTATCCAAATGATTTCCATCTACCTAATTTCTCTCAAAAAGTTTTAGTGAACCTAAGGCTACAATAGAAGATAATTGCTCAAAGTGTCAGTAGTGAAATTGAATCTGAAATCCTGACTCATACTTGTACCCTTAATTTTCTTATATGTTTTCCCAAATTTACTATAGGCTGCACAGGAAACCCTGCAAGTTACACATCCTACAAAGCACATATGCCAACCTAGATTAATGCATTTATATTACCAATACCTATGTCTTATGAATATATATCATATCCAAACAAGTAATGGCAAGGTGTCTTTCAGATTGTAAACTGTACAAGCCAGCTCTATATTTTATTACAACAATGAAATATGATTAATTTAAATAA